>NC_056741.1:830276311-830281311 GCF_019279795.1 Protopterus annectens | reverse complement strand
TATCCAGATTTCATCAGAACCATTTGTCTCATACTACAGTTTGCTTTTAAATCATTTATGGCGCCTAAATTATTCAATAATTGAATAATTACAATGTTTTAAAATATTATAAAACATTTTACAACATTATAAAACATATTCAAACATATTATTTAAAACATATTATTTAAAACTTTTTTAGCATTTATTGCTTGTTGTTCTGCTATTCAGATTATAGTAAAAATATCAAACTGGTTTCACATATATTTATGCTCCCAAAAATAGTGTATGTATATGTGTATGTGTATAAACATAATAGTAAATAACATAATACATCCATATATTCCACAAATAACTGGTTCCACAACCAGTTGATATCTAACCTATAAAAATCACACTAATTTTTAAAATATTAATACTCTTAACTAAAGAGTCTGAACCAAAATACAGCGCACTTACTACAGACTGAATACTTAGACTAAAACTGGTACAAAAAGAAAAATGTGACCATAGCTTGACAAATAGCTAAACTATAAACTAATTCACTACCAAAACATCAAACTAATTCAGAGCGAGAAAAGGTTTTAAACTAATATGGTCATTAATACCAGGGGGAGTAGTTGCGTCCAAACATATTTGTCACTTACTTTCCACCCATGACAAATACGTTTTCCAATTACCACCTCTATCACCCACTTCGACCTGATCTATAATAGCAAAGTTAAAAGTGTGGTCATTTCTTTTTTCTATAATGTGCCTACTCAACGCATTCTTAGGATCACCTTTCTTAATTCTATATAGGTGCTCATATATACGAGTCCTGAATTTCCTCTCAGTTTTTCCTATGTAGTATGCAGAGCATCTAGAACAGGTAGCAACGTAAACAATGCGTTGGGTATTACAATTCCCACTTTTACTAAATACTGTGGATCTAGTAATATTTTCTAACTTAATTCTAGTGTTGGTGTTGATATTTTTGCATTGATTACAAGTACCACATCGAGTTGTACCCTTCTTACTCTTAACTTCTTGGCCCTTTTTACCATATTCAAGCAACCTTTTCAAATTACTTCTGGTTTTGAATACAGTTATTGGGTTTGTTCCTACTATATGACCAATTGATACTGAGGTGGAGATCAACTCCCAATACTTTTTCAATATTTCTGTCACTATATTCGTGTAAGGATTAAACCTTATAACACATACTTTCTTGTCGTGTTCGATGTTGTCGGTATTAGGAGTAATCCCAATGTCTTTCCCCAATAAAGGAACGTATTTATGTCCCCATTCGGTCTTAACATATGATATTATATTTTCCAACAAAGCTTTAGGGTACCCTCTATCATAAAAAAGTTTAAACACAGTATCCAACTCACTAATCATACTCTCCCTTGAAGATGACATTCTAGCTACACGTATGCTTTGGCCTTTAACCACATTACGGAAAATGTATGAAGGGTGGCAACTACTGTAGTGTATATAATCATTGGAAAACGTGGGCTTTCTATAGATCTTTGAAGCAAAGCCCGTGCCTGTATTACTTATCCAGGTATCCAAATAAGCTATACCTTGTTTGTCATATTGGAAAGTAAATCTCAAAAAATCAGTAGTTTTATTGAGATATTCAATAAAAACTGGTATCTTGTCTACTGGACCTTTCCATATAATAAACACATCGTCCAAAAACCTAGTATACAACCCAATGTGTTGAAAAAATTCACTAGTAAATATGTACTTATTCTCTCACTCAAGCATGACCATATTTGCAAATATGGGGGCACAGGAAGCCCCAATAGCTACACCTTGAATTTGTCTAAAATAGTCACCTGAGTGGTAAATGTAATTATGGTCAAGAACAAGCCCCATCATGTCCATAATCAAATTGATTCTATCCCAACTAAAGCCTGAGTATTTTGTCATGCTGTTATAGAAATACTCTAATCCAGTGGTCGCTGGTATACTAGAGAATAAATCTTGTACATCCACAGTAAGGAAGACTAAGTTTTCATCCCATACTTCCATAGTTAATTTGCTCAAATCCCATGAATCTTTTACTATATGACCTACCTTTGTGTATATTTGTTTCATCCAATGGTCAATCGTAACCCCTAACTTAAAAGTTTTTGATTTAGATCCAGATATTATGGGTCTAAAAGGGGTTTTTTCTAAATTTTTATGAATATTGGGAATCCCTATAATATGAGACAACATAGGATATTCAGTTCTAAGGTATTCGTATAGTTCACTGGTGATTCTATTATCTAGTAAATATTCTTCAGTTGCTAAATCTATACGTCTATACCCGATATTAATTTGATTTAGGGAAACCTGTTCGTAATTACCTGATTCATATAGGATTTTATGTATTTCACTTAGGTATAGTTGGCTGTCAAAAATCACTATACCTCCACCCTTATCGGGCTTCATTATTCTAATCTCATCATTCAGTATGAGTTCTTCCATACATTTTCTTTCTCCCTTGTTTAAGTTGCCCTTCATAGTGGTAGTACAAACTACATTACTCTTTATGTCTCTGTACAGTGTGTTTAAATCCTTACAAACCATTTTCTCATATAAAGCAACTTGGGCGTTCATAACAGGGATATATGTACTTTTTTTAACCAGTTTAGACCTGTTTGAGTTAATAATACCCTTTTTGGAATGGTCATTAAACTGTATAGCTAAATTTAATCTTCTACAAAAAAGTTTAATTTCCTTAATCACATCAAAGAGATTAAAGTGTACTGTAGGGATGAATTTCATTCCTTTGCTAAACAAAGTTATAATTTCATCCGTAACTAAAATGTCAGTATAATTGTACACTTTAAAGCCCTCAAAACTGTGAATTCTGGGATGATTCACTATTCTCTCAACTGAAGTGGGTGTAGAGGTAAATTTTTCCCCTACTAGGTCTCTATGGGATGTACTTCCATAGTCGATTGTATGTAGAGATGTAGAAGTAGATGTTAGGGTAAATAAGTTTCCACAGGGTATTACCTCAAGGGAACTAGAATTTTGACTTTTTAATATCTCCTTTGTAGTCTCTTGGGAGCCGGGTAGTATCTCCCCCCTTGAAAATTCTCATCTTCATTTGTCCTATGATTTCTTCTTTTCCCTTTCATATGCACTACCTCAAAATCTCTCTCTCCCTCCTGTTCATATTGGGGCCATATATACGCTCTACCTTTTCTATACAATTCTAAATCACGTTCAATTTTGTGCATTTTTCTATTGTATACATTATTCACTTTACTTTTGGCATTGTTAAATTGTTTCGAATATAAATCATACCAATTAGCAAAATCCACATCATGTATAATAGATTTGTTTAACACTTCTACCTCCTGTAATAAAACATTGATTTTTTCTTCATTACACTTAATGAGCAATTTCATATAAGTGTAACCAAACTCATCAAACATATTGTTAAATGTTTGCTCAATTTTAGAGGTAAACCTTATACCTAATGGTAATTTAAAAAAACTTAGTCCCTTAGGGACCACTTGCAACAATAAACACTTTTCAAAATATGCATTGTCAATTCTCACACTCCTAAGCTGTATTAATTTTTTACCTAATGAAAAAATTCTAGTTTTAACATCATCATTTTTAGCATTAGATTCACTCCCATAGTATTTTTGCTTATATTCACTAGTGGTTTTCCACACAAAATCATATTCTTCAGCTAAAAAGTCATTCAGCACATTTGATACATTAAGAACTTGTCCTCGACAGTCTCTTGTTTGAGTATAATTCATTTTTGGACTGGATATTTGCTCATTAATAACAGTACCTTTTTTCCTAGCGTTTGCTTTGCTAGCAGCCGCTGAATATGTCCGTAGATGTTCACGCTGTTGTTTTGGACGTGCCCCCATTCTCACGTTTTCATCGTTGGTGTGGAAAAGGCTGAAATCAAAAGTGAAGTCATCATCCAATGACACATTAGCGTTGTTCTCCCTCATATCCAATTTCTGTTGGTTATTTGATGTTAAAACTTCACACTGTCTGTTAGGGATTTCACTTGCATTACTGTTTGCTTCAACTAACACAGCCTCTGCTTGCGATGTTTCAGTGTTAGTTTTAGATAAAGGTTTGGCGGAATCCCCGCCTGACATTATTGCTTCAGTGAGTTTGTTAACTAATTCAAGCAACTTGTTGACGTCGCCTTGAAGCGACGTCACTTCAGAACGAAGTGAACAATATTCTTCTCGACTCAATGGAGTCCCAGGAGAATCCACCTCTGCCATCATGAAACTAGTAAAAGATACAGCTGATACACACAAGGAATCCAATATTTGAATTGAAATAAAAAGCAAACTGTAGTATGAGACAAATGGTTCTGATGAAATCTGGATACACCAGATGAAAGCGCTTAACCAGATATCTTGAGCTCCGTGTGTTGGCGTGTTTTATCGCAAATAAATTTGTGTGACATAAAAGGAAGTTTTTGATCTTCTCTGCCTCGAGTCTGGGGAACTGTTTTCTGCCACCTATTGGATTCCTTGTTGTGTGTATCAGCTGTATCTTTGGCTACTATCAAGCCATTTGCCAGACAGAAATCTAGAGTGGCCTCTCCGTCTTTATTCCTACTGCCCTCCCATGTGGACCCAGGTAGTCCTCGTATCCTATTCTGTCTGTCCTGATATGTACATGCAGGTCAGCCATTATCAACACCAATTCCTGTTGTCCTGCTTTATAAAGCATGTCATTAAATTAATTGGGTTTCCTCTCATGCCAACCTCTGTTTGTCAACTGTCTTCTTAGGCCAGCTGTCATTTGTGGCTCTGTAGATTTTCACATGAAATTGTTTCATGTCTGTTAAGTGTGTTACAAGCCTATAAATAGGGCTCTTACAACTTTATGTTGTTGTGTCTGTAGGCTTTTCCCGGTTAGGGGTCTTACAACTGTATACATAACTTTATTATCATTTTCTGCAGATGTCAATCTCCACTGCAAAATTTAGTTTCTTGAAGTTTGTTACATTAACTAAAACAATGATTAACTATATAAAAAATAGTTTA
>NC_056741.1:830162633-830275811 GCF_019279795.1 Protopterus annectens | reverse complement strand
CCTTGATTTGATTCTAGTAGGTTTTACAAGGCCTCACTGCTGTTCACCCTGGGTATGTCCGGACATCGTGAACATGGCCCACATATGTTAGGGGCTACTACGCTCACTCCATAATGTCATGCACTGAAGTGTCATACGTAACTATTGCTCAGTAGATGCAAGATCTGCTGCTCAAGCAACTTATTATGTGGTCAACAGTAATATATGGATACACTCCCTGGTGCTGTCTAGTAATTCCCCAATGCATCTGTAGTGCTGCATATGTGGGTAGTCATTCACCTTTCTGCTTATTGCAGTTTTAACGGTAAACCTGGTGACTAGTTTCCCCCCAATGCACATTCCATGCTACAGACTTTATTATACTATCAGCTGTCCTGTGATTACACATCAGACAAGTATTCCTGGTGTCTCATGTGTCAGTCCATGTCCATGTTCTGCACGATTCCAAAGGGAAGTACTGACGTATGAATAACCCCACAATCATACATGTGCATACATGACAGCCACACAAACACACACATCCTACATGCATCAACCCCCCCTCCACTCCACCAGATTGTACTTACAGACAAAATAACCCCCCCACACACACACACCTACAGGTGAGGTTGCACCAAGATAGTACACACAGACCCCATTACCCCAAACCTTATAGTGGCTATGGGGAGTGTACACACCCTTACTGATATGACACACTCTTCCTTGATATGCCATGGGACCACATCACTGCATATGTTACATTACATGAGCCTGATATGTCACACATGTCCTGTACATTCAAATGCAGTGCCTAACAAATGTGTTAGGTGTGCAGATGCTGACAGCGATGCATACACTGTGTGGGTGCATATGTGTGCATACCCTTATCATGATCGGCTGTTGCACCTATTGTTATGTGTACTACAGCAGTCACTATTCCTGGCAGGGGTATACTAGCATGGGGCCATCTGCATTTGCCATATATGGTCAGTCTACCCTACACATGTCTCCCAACCCTGCATGATTGCAAGGTCAACTCATGTGCACATCCCTTGGAGTTCACACACTGCCATTACTATTGCTGTGGAGTCAAAGTTACATTGGCCATAGTTCCTGAACCTGACTGTGTGCAGATACAGTCATTCATAGCATCCTTAGGATCCCTGCTGCAGTGCGCTAGTGTGTCATGATGACAACCCCACCTTCAGCCTTTTTGCAGATGCTTGACAACTATGGCCTACACATGTGTGTCAGTTTGCAGTGTCCCAAACACTAAGCACCACATGTAACAGCCTAGTCCCAGCTAATGAATGGCAAACATACAGATGTATACTGGCACCGGCTCAGTACAGATGGGGATGGTGGACTTGAGGTAGGGTGAGGCATTGGTTGTGCAGCACATGTATCTTACATGATACTGTCTGTAGGTTTCCAACATGGTCATGGTACACCAGTACACATTGCAACGCATGACATTTGGGAACCTCTTCTGTTATGCATACACTACCTTTAGAGAGGCCTGGCTGATGTTTCCTGTGGTACAACTGTCAGATCTGATTACCCTAACCCACAGGCCACACACTTGCAGAGTTCAGGCAATTGCTGACATGGGACATGCACAGCCAGTACTTGCTAGACATTCCTGTAACCCCCCTCAGTGTTGTGGCATGTTACTGGGTAGCCCGCATGACCAGTTTGCTACATGTGACATTATTTGTCTTGGATGGCCATCTGTTTATTTCCTACATCATTCCTGTCCCATAAATCCTTGCCACATAAATGACTGTCTGCACAGTTTGCCATGGCATATGCAATGGTGAGGTATGGCTGCATTTCCAGCTCATGCATGCTACCTGCTAGGTATGGGGCCCAGCCATGTCATGTAAGATGTGTGCAAGCCACACCTGCCTCTGTTGCAGGTAAGTGTGCACATTTGATGGCCAAATGTCTTGGACAGCAGACCAATAAGTGGCGCAACATTGGGATGTTTATACTTGCTGAATGGTGCATATCCATGACAAATGCATGCAGTCAGTACCTCGACAGCTGCTTCCACTATATTTTATCTGGAGTGTGTGCACACATATGCTTCCAGTGTTTAAGTTATGTATTCCCCATATTTATTGCCCTAACCTACGATTCCATATTACACACTGATTGCTCATGTTGGGACTACATTGCAAGTTGTAAGGCTTGTGGACCGCTGTATTAGGATATGCTGTAGTGTAGATCTGTAAGAGTTGCCATTGTAATACTGGTATATACACTACTGTAGCACTGTATAAGGGTGATGTTTCACACATGTCCCTACTGTAGGTCATTTGTCCCACCATTATGCTCATCCCTGTGAACACATTTTACAATGACAGGATGTTAGCTATATTGCAGGTGTCTTGCATAACCTTCAGATACACCATTATGGTCACCACTGTGATGCACTGTAGTTAAGAGCAACAATACGTGAACATGTACGGCATGCATTATGGGTAGGTGTGTTAGATGTGTGCATAGAATATACCATAGCCATTACATGACTGGTGTATTGGCAAGCATGAACATAAACCATACTCACCAGCTACAGGCTGTTGCCTTGGTGGTATATCAGAGGGATCTACATAAGAGTGTGAGAGATGTGATGTCAGTAGCCACAGCTGTGGCATTGGTACACGGTGGGTGCAGCATTACAGTACATCAACAGTACAAGTCCACAATACCACAGCTTATACACATCTGTTTATTACTATTACGCAGCAACAGACTATATATATGTCATGTCACATATGCATGATCTACCTGTACAGATGCGGATGGATATGTAACAGTGGTCTACTGATGTGCCCTGTGGCCTTATCTGCACACTCCTCAGCCGGTGTGTGGGTATCACTCACCTCCACTTTGGTCTCTGCTAGTTGTTGCATGTGTGAGTGGGCAGGTGCCACAAGGCTGACGAGGGGCTCCTGAACACGTGTTGGGGGTGGATGGCATGACCCCCCCCATTGCAAGGTGATCCACCGGACTGCAGCAGCATGCCGGCGGGGATCGCGGAGCAGGTCGCTGTAATGATGCCGGACCTGCTCATAACTGCAGTTATGCAGGCCGACATCATTGACCCTGTGGACTAGATCATTCCACAGGATGGTCTGCTCCTGCTGCTAATGGGCTGTGCTTCAAAACAGCACCTGGTAGTGCTGTACGAGGTGGTTGATGATGACTTCATTTTTATCCTCTAAAATACACAGGTAACCTGCCATGTGACATGTTGCCTGAAAGACATAAAAATGGAAACAGGTCTGAGCAACTCATACAGCAAGGTTACCATAGTTCTTAATACATATCTCTGTCACCCCCCCACTATATCTGCGGCAACAAAATGTTCACACAACTCAATAGGTATGGCTACCATTGGGACATTTATTGTATTGTACCACACTTTGTGCTATGTGTTTGTAGCCAGGTTCCCTGTGGGGACACTATCATTCCTGGCCTGTTACAGACAATGTCACCTGCATGCCATTGTATGGACTTCTATGGTTCCATATATGCATGTGGTCTGTTTGCTATGGGTATGCAGGAACTCCATCAAGGCTGGGTCTGAAATGGCCTTGTATGCCAGACACAGGTCACCTCTGAGCAGTCTATATAAGACTGAGTAGAGGGATAGGGATTTTAGCCTATCTGTATAGGACAGGTGTTTGAGACCCCGGATTTTCCTGGTCAGGAACCTCTGTTGTCTGTACAGCTGCTGCATGTACTTGGCAAGGTATATGCTGAAGGGGGCATTGTACTCAATAATGGGTCTGATAAGGGAGGAGTACAGGGATGTTTTGACCTCCTTGTTGTTCCTGGACGAAATACCCTTATTTATGAGGTGGACCATGTAGAAAGCCTTCCGTACAACAGAGGCAACATCATGGTGAAAAGTCAGGTTGCTTTCAACCTGTGTGCCCAAGTCCTTCACAACTGATCGCATGCTTAATACATTGTTATTAATGTGATAATTAGTGGGGATGACATTTTCTGCAAAGAGGATAATGATGCATTTCTTGGCATTCAGTTTGAGGCCATGCTTCTGGCACCAATCATTAGTTTGGGTAAGGCCCTCTTGGAGGATGTTCACATCACTACGGGAAATTAAGACAGCACCCAGCTTGCAGTCATCTGCAAACCTGGTCAGACCCAAACTACTGGTTTTGGCTTGCACCTCAAAAAAGTACATCCCAATCAGTATAGGCCCCAAGACCGATCCTCTGGGTACATCGCTAGTTGCTGGTCTACTACTAGAGGTGGCTTCCCCTACTTTGACTGGGTTCTATCAGTGAGGCAGTTAGCTACCCATCTGGTAACATACAGGTTGATGCCTAGCTGGGAGAGTTTATCTATTATGCCCGAGGAATAGTGTCAAATGCTTTGTTGAGGTCAAGGTAGATGCTGAATGTCAACCCCTCGTCTATGTCTTTGGTGACTGTTTCAAAGAAGTTGACCAAGTTCAACAGGCATGATCTCCCTTTGACAAAAACAAACTGTGAGGGGTGAAGCTTTTGGAAGTTGCCAGTGTCTTTGTCCATGATGATGCGTTCCATGGCCTTGCAGATCAGGCTAGTTAGGCTGATGGGCTTATAATTGCCTGGGTCAGTGGAAGCTCCACCTTTGTGTAGAGGGATAACAGTGGCTGTCCTCCATTCAGCTGGGATGAAGCTGATGCTTAGGCTTTGGTTGAATAGGGTGTCTAATGGAGCTGAGAGCTCATGCCTGAATTCATGCAGGATGCAGCCAGGGATGTTATCGGGTCCTATGGAGACTGTATTTTTTGCCTTTGAGAGGGCAGGTGCTGGGGATGTCCTGGTTTACTGATGAAGGGACAGGGGGGTGAAGTTTTCACTGAACCTGTCAGCCACCAGGTTAGCTATATCTGTGGCATTTGCATACTATGTGCAATGTAGTTATTTATGTTTTTTTCCAAAATGTTCTGGATCTTGTCTCACATTGTTTGTCTGTCCAGTTTTATTAGTTTGGTCTTCAAAGTTATAGCTATAGTTTGCTCTCACTTAATTTCTTTTTATCTTTATCCATCATCGTGCTTGAATTCCACTTCTGCATTTTGCCAAACTGTTTGACATTCCTTCAAAAAGTGGTATAATACTTTATTCTATTTTCCATTTTCTGTTTGTGTCTTGTACCATGGAGGTCAGGTTGCGATTGAAAAGAGTCTGTCAGTCAATCCACTTTCTTGGTTACCAAACTGAAATTAATAGGTAAACAAACAAGCACAAAGCTGAATAATGGGTATAAATTAAATGATTTCATACAGAGATTAAGTTTAAGTCAGGGTACCTTAGAGAGTACAGTACAAACCTATTTGTTTTACTTTTTTATTAAAATACACAAATGTTTGCTTACAGGTACCATGTAATCTGTGTACATTGTTGCTACTCTTACATTACATAAAACACAGTAGGCGGGTATTCAGCAATTAAAAATAGCACACTGTGTAATGCTAAACTTTGCAGTAAGTGCTATCATGCAGGCATACCTTTCAACCTGTTAGAGCAAAAATCTGGACAAAGCCATAAATAATGGAGGGCCAAAGGCCCCGAAATAGGGACATTTTTTAAATATTGCTTTTACAAACTTAAATTGATAGAATAACAGGTTTTGCATTAGCATGGTTCTCCTGCAGGGTAAAAAGTCTGAAACCAAAGTGTCTGTGATTATTTTCTGACTACGGTCCTCAATGATTTGCCAGAAAAGCACAATTTTGAGAAACAGACCAAAAATAAGAGGCAAAAATCTGTATAGTTGAGAGGAATGCATGCATCACATCCAGTTCGGAGATATCTGTAGTATAATCATGAGTGTGAATTTGTGTGGTCATTAATATATACTTTCATAAGTACATTATTTTTGGGTGAAAATTAAAATATTTTATTTTGGTATGTGTGAGTATGGATGCTAGTATCAACCATGTCTGTTAATTATAAGATGTACTGCGGTGGTGGTGCTGCGGTAGCGTTGTCGCCTCACAGTTTGACATTGCACGTTCGATTCTCAGTTAGAGCGTCTTCTGTGTGGCAACATGCGTAAATCGGCGTTCCTTTGTTGAAGGTTGTGCGTTAGGCCCGGCAAGCCAGCACGTAAAACTCTACTGCCAATCATTAGCGGACCGGAGTTCCACTGTGGTGACCCTAACCGGGATAAGCCGAAAGACATAAAAAAAGTACCTATATGAATAAATTGCCTATGTGCATGCATATACATAGGCAAATGCATGCACATTACTCAGGCAAAAAAGCACAAAGATTGCAATATATGTATGCATATATACATACACATATGTATGTATGCATGTTGAATTAAATATTGAGATACATATGTAAATATGCAGGTGCAAACAGAGTCACTAATGTTTTACATTTGCCATTACTATTTGAGATGATTTAGCTGGTGATAATGATAATCACCACTGAGTTTGTTCATTGTTTTGTGTTTTGAACAAATTCATTGATGATTATTCATTGTACACACACACAGACACACACGCAACACACACACATTATATATATATATATATATATATATATATATATATATATATATATATATATATATATATATATATATATATATATATTACATGCTCAGAACACATTGATTACATTTAGAGGTAGTTACACAAATGAGGGTGTGGATAACAGCGTGGAAGACAAGGACAGTACAGTAATGTGATGCAGGCTAGTCAGCACCCAGATGTACTAAAGTATAATTCCACATTGTAGGATAACAGCAGAACTGTTTGTATTGCTGGGAAAGTGAATTGACAGAAAACTATGTATACAGTGTATAAATCTTGTACTACCTGGCATAATATTATTGTACTCCATAATAAGTCATTATGGCTGCATTACCCTTTAATGTTTAACTGACCCTCAGCATTATGTCACATTTGCATAGACCAAAAATGTGACATCAACACACTGACCATTCCTTGTGTGTACTGTTGCGGACATTTGACAAGGTGATGGCAGTCCTATCCTTGGACTGAGACAACACGTTCTTGTTTTCATTTGATGCATTCAGGTTTGGGGTATAGCACTGTAGGGCTTATCAGTACATAGCAATGAGAGCATCACCAGAGGTGACATACTGAGTGGGAACACTGTTCTGTCACTGACATGAGATATGCAGTCACAGCAATGAAAGCAATCAACAGAGATGACATATTGAGTGGGAACTCTGTTCTGTCACTGGCATGAGATATGCAGTCACAGCAATGAGAGCATCACCAGAGGTAACATACTGAGTGAGAACACTGTTCTGTCACTGACATCTATCTGCAGTCACAGCAATGAGAGCATCACCAGAGGTAACATACTGAGTGAGAACACTGTTCTGTCACTGACATCATATCTGCAGTCACAGCAATGAGAGCATCACCAGAGGTAACATACTGATTGAGAACACTGTTCTGTCACTGACATCATATCTGCAGTCACAGCAATGAGAGCATCACCAGAGGTAACATACTGAGTGAGAACACTGTTCTGTCACTGACATCATATCTGCAGTTTAGCTGTCTAGACAATACAGTTTGTGTGAGTAGAATATTTTTCATTCAGGCCTGAGGTGTGTTTGTATTGTTTGGGTCATCCAGAAGTGTACTGGCAGGCCTTATGTAAATGCTGTTGTTCACTCATGTCCTGCTAAGTCTTCCAAGATGACAGTATTGCATCTGTATAAGTTTTTAGGTTTTGTTACTTCTCTGTACTAAACACTGTGTTATGTGATGCTGTCATGTAGCCGATGTACAGACGTGATTAATAGGTCTGTCAACTGCGATCTGCATTATCAGATATGTATCATATCTGAAATTTATAGACATTCAAGAATGCCTAGAATTTCAAGTCTGTCAGTAACACACAAAGGGGATGTTATTTTCAAACCGCATGAACATAAATGTATATTGTGTTACATACATGCATGCATACATACATATAAAAGTAGCTATTTGTCAAAATATAGGGTTATAGATGGCGTGAGATTTTTGGTTGCAGCACTTACTCTTTACTGCCTTAGTAAAAGTGCCCCTGTAATTACCTACTATAATATACTAGGAATGGTACTGAAAAGTATATGGGAAATGTATAGACTGCATTTGCTTCAGCTTTCAAATGCTAATCAGTGTAAATTAACTGTACTGTAGTCAAACAGGCAGGAAAGATGTGAAAGTTGAAAACATTTTACCACAATGAATTATAGAAAAAAAAGTGAGAAAAGAAAACCAGTAGGATGGAATCACTATTAGACAAATAGTTATGGTGTGATTTCAGAAGGACAACATACAGCATCAGCTAATGAGAAAATACTATTCAAGCAGTGATTAGATTCAGTTTGAAAGCTGCATGTCATTTTTAGAGAAAAGATGCAAAATATTTTATTATTTTAGAATATTTGGACATTTGTTAGTCAACATGTTTCTTTGCAAGGCACAACTGTCCAAAGCAATGCTGTGCTGTAAAATGAGGGAAATATGTATGACTATAAAAGTGCACCTACATCATCACACACACACACACACACACACACACACACACACACACACACACACACACACACACACACACACACAAAAGCAACACTAATAACACACTGTATGGAAAATAATTGATAGTGGAGGGGAAAACATTTGTAGCAACAAGCATGAAAAATACTATTGCCTAGGCTTGAAAACTTATTTGCAAAAACAAGTACATAGTAAAGTAGCTATCACTTCATTGCTAAACAGGCTGCAGGTCTATGTGTGACAAGAAGATAGCATCTCTAGCTGAGTAAAATCCAGTCATTCAGCTAATCTAATTGCTCATGAGTGGGGGAAGAAAAATACAAAAGGATAAACTGCAGCAGCAAGTTCTAAGCATTTCCTCTAAAAACCCCCCACTGAGAGTTTGTGTAATCTGACCTGCAGTATGCTAAAAGGCTATCTGAAAACCTTGCCTCTAGCTGAACATGTGACTTACAGAGTACTAAAATGTAAACAAACTCCTCCAACACCAGCTGTGTACATAGCCAGTGAAACCTGTGGTCTATGGAGTCTCCCAGCCACAGCAAGTTATCTTATCTTCATATTTTGTAACATTTACATCAGATCAACAAAAGCTAGTACAGCAATCTTGTATACGTAATAAAACAGCTGGATAATAACTCTTATTTATATCTCCTTTAAAATTCAAAGATATATCTGGTTACTGTAATAGTGCTTTATCAAGTAACAGGCTCCACAGTTCCATTAAATATTTTACCACTGACAAATTTCCTCTGGTTTAATCATGATTGAATGTATGGGGGTCCCACAAAAGCTGCTGCTGGTTATGGAAAAATGAGGGGAAGAAAATTTATTAATTTGCTGATTATGCTCTTTAACCTGAATGGGGCTGTAATATAACGATAATAGAATAAAGCTGATAGTGAATTACTAAAGAGATATGCAGCCCAGAGTGACTCAGTGTATACCTTTGATTTTACGAAGAGCTGATGCTTCCAGTTTTCAAGTATGGTTTATCTTCTGGGAGTTTTATAAACAGTAGAAGAACACCAGATGCTATAAGTTTCAACTTCTTTGCTTAAGAATTCAGTGCATTGCCAAAAGTAATAGCAGAATAAAGGCTTAAAATCAAGAACATGTTTTAACTATTACTCTAATTCCCTTAGAAAGTTAATAGAATAATATTTTTTGCATCCACATTTTTGGAAAATAGGAAGTATAAAAGCCTGATGTCTGGATTTATTGACTGTCTGTAATCCTGAATGATTAATCAGCAAATTAAACTTTTTATGAAAGACAGAACAAAATTATGAGCAAAATCAAGGACGGTCTGTGAAAGGACAGTGACAGGTAAGCATTACTCCTCAATGAGGTAAATAAAAGTTACTTACCTCTGCTCCTGTTCGATGACTGCTAAACAGCACTCACTCATCTGGTGTGGCAATACCAGTGACGCACAATGTATTGTTATTTGCTGAAATAAGTACAAAACTAGTATTGCTATGGATTATGTATGTGTGTGTCTGTCTGCGTATGTAAAAGAAATCATTGATTTTTATCTGTGCACACACCTAATAATGCAAGGACACATACATTATTCTTCTGAGTATCAACAAAAAATGCAGCTAATAAGTAATTATATTTCAACAGTAAAGCATAAAATATATCACAGAACATTCAGACACTTAGATCTCCTAGGAGTCTGCTGGTCCCCACTCCATAGATTGTATAAATAGATTCAGGGGGCTCCCTTAATCATCTTTAACTGTGTGGGGGACCCACAAAAGCTGCTGCTGGTTGTAGAAAAATGAGAAGAAAAAAAATATATTAATTTTCTGATTACACTGTTTAACCTGAAGAGGGCTGGCATATGACTCTGTTAGGATAAAGCTGAAAACAGCCTCTGCTCTCTATTGTAGCCATTCTAAAACCAGCCGTGCTCATATTTATGTGTATTGAAAGCTAATAAACAAAGGCAGACACAGCGACAACACAAACTGGATAAAAAAAAACACCCAGAGGTAATGAATGCAATGAACGTTTTAATAAATTCCAAACAGCACAAAAGGTAATGTAGATTACCTTTGTGCTGTTTGGAGTTTATTAAAACGTTCATTGGATTCATTACCTCTGGGTGTTTTTTTATTCAGTTTGTGTGTATTGAAAGCTGCTGTAGGTTATGGGGGGGTTGTGCTGTTATTACTTCTTTAATATTCATCAAAGGTAAACCTTAGAGCTGTGCACAGGAGGTCATTACAGCTTGTGTTTGGGCTGAGGACAGTGTGGTCCTCGTTTCTTTCACTTTTCTCAGAGACCTGTACAAAGAAGGATATTAGAGCTTGTGTAGAGGCAGTGTACTGTGCAGGAAAAAGACAGTAGAACACAATACTGTAATGACTATGTTTTTCAGTTTCCTCACAATCACACATCAGGCACATATACAGGTGGCTGCCTTTGGGGTTAGTGGTGAGGAGTGATGAGGCATGCTATGTATATGTACATCAGCAGTCACTTAAAATACATGACTGTGGCCATTTGAACTGCTACTTTCATCCTAATCTAAAACCAGAAGGGTGCATAGGCAGTGACTATCTTATTTGGGCGGTTATGGAGACAGGCAGTTTTCCTAGAGAGGACCTCTATATCCCTACAACAATTGGTGTGTTAGTTCATTGCAAGCTACTTAGCTTGGTACATTAAGCTTGGGCACAAAGTATATCTTCTTTGAAAGAAAAAAAGTAATAAGACTGAAATTCTTTTCTTATTCATGATTTTTGTTTAGGGTACAATTGCATTAAAAGGCTGGGAGAATGCTCTAAAATGCGTCTCAGGGAATATAAAACCCTATGGCTTCTTGGGACATGGCTTATTTGAGTTATTTCCTAAATGGTTATTACTGTGCTGTCTTGGTCAGGAAAGGTGTATTGAAAGGATGTAAGGAAAACTAAAGCTGAACAACAGCAGTGAATTTCTTTCTTCAATCATAATTTCTGTTCAAGCCATCATTGGACAAAAAGGTTGTGTAAACAGAAAAAAAGTTGAAATGCAGTTCAGAGCATATAGAAAGGTATGGCTTATTGAAAAAAAAACTGAAGAGTAAGGCACAATGTAAGAAAAGGAGGGAAAAAAGTAATGTGCATGATATTGGGATCCCAAGAGATGATGACTGGAGGGTGTGCGTATGTGGTGGTGGGGCAGCTGAAACAGTAGGCCCAGGGTGCCATTTCACCTAAGTCCAGACTTGGACACAGAATTGTTGCAATGTATCACTGTTGGAGCTAAATGTCAGTAACTATAAATGTCCCTTTGTGAGACTGGCCAGTATAGTGTGGTACACAGGCTTGTTGTAATGTAAGAGCATTGTACCTACAGATCAGTCTGTGTGTACTACTTCTAAAAGTTTAGAGCATGAACTAAAAGATTGTGACAAGGTGATACTTAGACAGGAAGTGCCTTGGGGGTCCCCAATTTGACATTTGCTGGGGTCCCCAAGATGCTAACACCAGCCCTGGCTGTGTACCACACATCTGTGCTGTAGGCCATTTCAAATTCTGCATTGCTGTGTTTAGGAGGATTACCCAGAACTATCCCACCATGATATTGTTGTGGTATAACTACTGTCTATGCTACAGCTTTTCTAGTCTCAGGTGTTAGGTGCCTCTTTATTCTGTAAAGTACATCCATTATTTGTTTTATTTATTTCAGTATATTTTCTAATTTTCTACATGCTCTTGGAAATTTATGTTATAACCACTGATTAAATCAAGGTATTTTCAGCTCTGCACAACTTGCAAAAACCAGATACTCTCAGAATATGTTGCTATAGACTAGTATTATCCAATTAATTTATTGGTATGCTTATTTATGAGAATGAGTTTTCTGAGTATTTGGAGTTGCATAGCTGCCAATAACTCAGTATTTGAAGGAGCTAAATTGTGACTGTAATGTCATCATCAGTACATAATAATACTTACGGATTAGGACTGTAATGGACCTTGTTATTAGTTGAGTGTGAATCAGAGTGGTGTTAGTATGAATCCCTAAAGAACACCAGCTGTAATATGTTATGAGGCTTTGCAACTTTCTTTCCATGCAGTTACTTTAGAACATACATGTTGGTATCTTTCAATGCAGTTTAGTGCTGTATTAATGAATCTGGTGATCATATAGAAATATTTTTCTGTCGAACTTATGTTGTTTAGATAATTTCAGGTGCACATATATATGTGTGTCTATATTTAAATGTTATAGGTGTACTTTAAGATGTTAAACACTCTAGATATTAATATCTGTATGACTGAGACTAATATACTGAATCAGTCAGTGATCGATTTTTTAAGAAATTCCCACAGCACAAAAACACAGAATGTGTTTACTTGGTCTTTCTGAGCTGGAAGCACTACAGAAAGCTCAAAGTGGGACTGTTTACTGGCTAGATGGTATAGCAGTCCATTTTTTAAGCTTTTTCTTTCTCTGCTGTAAATCAGGCAAGTTTGCACTGAAGTACCCACTGGGCAGCAGCAGTTAGCAGTGCCATGTATAGTAGTAAATGCCTAGAAATAAATGTTCCCTATAAAGTTAAGTTTAGATTCAAAACCTGTTAAACTGTGTCGCATTATCCAAAAGTAAGATCAGAGCAGCTAGCTTGCTCTTCGAATAGCAGGACCATATCCTAGCACTATATAACATCTTACCCTTAACCCCAAGAACTACCCTAGGAGACTCCTGTTAAAACCCAGTCTATATACTAAACAGCCCACAGTATTAAAGGACCAAATAACATGAATATGCAGTTTCCAAATGTCTTTTTGCCCACCTTGGTAGATTTGGGCATCCTTAGGCAATGTAGAAATTTTCTCATTTTCTCAGTCAACCAGTTAATCACAGAAAATAACACTGCATACATTAGATTTAAATAAACAAATTCCCTGGAGCAAATTCTCGCAGACAAATAAGTTTGTCAGGAATACCTACACTACATCTCTCACACACCACACACACACCACACACACACACACACACACACACACACACACACACACACACACACACACACACACACACACACACACACACATACACACACACACACACACACATAGGGTTACCACCTGTCCCACTTTGCAAGGGACAGTCCCTCTTTGGGCAGTTGTGTCCTGCAAAAATTGTGAAAAACTGGCAAATGTGCTGAGATTTTAGGACAAAATTATTTTCTATATTTTATGTCATAGTTGCATAAAACAGTTATTCTGTATCTGAAACACCTAAATTTTATAAGAAACAGAATAAGGAACTAAAATGCTACAAGAATAGACTTTATTCAGGCAAAAAAACTGAAGTTCTGTCCTTTGTACTGGCCATGGGTATGTTTTGCCCTGCAAAATCTGATGTTTGTAGCACAAATGTCCCACTTTGGGCATTTGGAAAGGTGGCAACCCTACACACACACACACACACACACACACACACACACACACACACACACACACACACACACACACACACACACACACACACACACACACAGAGACTGCCTTATGCTGAGGCGCTTAAAAAAATTCCAAAAAAGAGAGCTATTATAGATCCCCTCCAAAGCTACCTAATGGTAACACTGCTCTTCATCAATCTTTAAAGCTCGCACCAAAAGCAACACCTAACGTCTCACATAAACCTGGACCCAATGGTCGCAGAAGTGCAAAGCCGATAAGGCAAGCATATCCTTTATCTAATACTCTCGTCATTGTGGATTCCATTGTGGAACACATAAATCCCCTACTCACCAGGGTAGATAAGGAGAGGATAATGGTTAGTTGCCTACCTAAAACCAAGATCCGCAGTATCATGCAAGCACTCAAGTTACTGATTCCCAGGTATCAATATGATTCTGTCATAGTCCATGTGGGCACAAATGACATGAGACATACCTCACTAAAGTATATGAAAAGAAACATAATGGATCTCTCTGAATATGTTTCACAGATAGATTTGAGCCTTTTATTCAGCAGCATTTTACTTTCACAGTATAAACATAAAATTATTGATTTTTAATAATTAGCTTAGTTTCTGGTATTACTCCAGGGGGATCCAATATCTGTCATCATGAGAGGACATGGTCAAAAGACCATGTTCCTTTGCCATGTATGGGCTGCTCCTGTCCCCCCATAGGCTTTTGGATATTGGCTAAAATTTTATCCACCCCTTTAGAGCCTTTTTTAGGCATTGCAAATGAGAGAAAACTACCAGCACAGCGAAGAGCTCTACAAACAACCTTAAGGTGTTACTACTCAATGCTTGCAGTCTAAACAAAAAATCCACACCGTTCAAACCCTCCTCACTCTTGAGAATGTAGACAGATGTGCCATGACTGAGACATGGTTTAAAGCCATAGAAAGTATTCCAGAAATGCAAGGCTATTGTGCCTTCCTCACATTTAGCCCAACAAAAGCACAGACTGGGCCAAAGGTGGAGCTGTCTTGATCGACTTTAGCAACAAACATACCTTCAGGTTAGTTAAACAGGATGATACCATGAAGCTCATCCACATGCAACTCATCATAGATAAGGTCCCACAACATATTATGGCTATCTGCAGGTTAGCATCTTTGCCTCTACAGTCTCATGACTGTTACCTAAACCTACTAGAGGTGCTCACCATTCAAACAAACACCCCCTTCATGGGTGACTTTAACTACCCCTCTATAGATTGGGAAATGTACACTGCCTCAGACTCACAGGCACAACACTTCCTGGACTTTATTAACAAAAACACCCTAAAACAGATACCGCATGTTCCTACAAGAAGATCAAACATACTGGATCTGGTACTCACCAACATGGAAGAGTGTTGCACCATGCCCTGTGTCAAATCCTCACTAGTGAGGTTGGATCACAAAGCTGTCTCATTTGAAGTAAAAATCAACGCAGAAAATCCAGCTAAAGCAATAAAAGTTAGGAACTGTTCAAAGGCAAACTACATCTTATTAAGTTCAAGGCTCCCACCAGCCCTGAGACCACAGCTACCTATGCAGAATTATTCACAGAGTCCCTACCCAAACATGTGAATAGCTGCAGAGAGGCTGCCATGCCTACTAGAAATAAACTGAAAATAAACACAAAGAGCAAACTCCACTGTTGGAATCCTCATTTAAACTGGATATATAACAAAAGAAGAAAACTCATGGCTGAAATCAGGAAGAGCAACTACCTTAAAGACAAGTGCACTCTTATACAACTAAACAACTAAATGCCTAAGAGGTCTAATTAAGTCCAACAAGACCAGCTATGAGGTCAGGATAGCATCTCAGGCTAAGGACAATTAGAAGGCCTTCATCAGCTATGTCCAGAACCTTAGAAGTAACACACACAGCTGTGTGCTGAACTGGTGATGAACAGCACCACTAATACTGAGTAGGATGACACAGCAAATCTACTGACTGATAAATACAGCTTAGACTTCACACTTCACTCAAGCCCAGTCCCACCAGGTTAAATCCCCTCCAACATACTTTCCCCTGCTATCAGCAGGGACCAGGTGCTGGCAAGAACATCACCTCCATGGGTCCCGACAACATCCCTGGTTGAATCAAAGACAGTCTAAAACATGACTTTTCAGGACCACTGGAGGCACTCTTCAACTACAGTCTCAAAACAGGCTACATCCCAAGTGAACAGAGGACTGCAACAGTCATTATACTCCACAAGGGCGGACCATCAACCAACCCAGGCAACTACAGGCCAATCAGTCTAACAAGCCTAATATGCAAAGCCATGAACAAATTATAATGGAAATGATATGTAAGGACATTGGTAACCTACAGATAGTAGACCCATCCCAGTTTAGCTTTGTTAAGAGAAGGTCATGCCTCCTTAACCTGGTAGACTTTTTTGAAAGGGTCATCAAAGCAAAGGATATGGGTTAAAAAGTACATACTGTGTATGCTGACTTGGCTAAGGCATTCCATACAATACCCCACTCATGCATTTATTTATTTATTTGCAGTTTGTTAACCGGGAAAGTCAATTGGGCCAAGGTGAGCCCTTTTTCAGTGGAGGCCCGAGGAGAAAAGCTCCATGTGAATACATATACATACAGTCAAAGTACATCCACAATATAATCAAATACATATACATACAATCAAAATGCAGATATAAAAGAATATGTTTAACAAGCAATACAAATAGACATTGGATCTAAAATTAATAAAGGGTAATGCATAATGAATCAGTAGGATTTATAAGATTTTGTGTACCATTTTGTGAAATAATAGATGTAGATGTGTAACAGTTTATGCTTTATATAGTAGAAAGAATATAGCAGAGAGAGGAGGAAGGGGGGAGGATAGGATAGGTTAGTGTTGGTTGGGTGGAGATAGGGTATGGATGATGGAAGTTGAGGTAGAGGTGAAAGGTGTAGGTGGAGGTTAAGGTGTGGGTGGAGGTGCAGTGAAACAGTTTAGGAAGGGTGGGAGCAGGACATTCCCATTTGGAAGTGAGATGAGAATGAAGTAAGGTTTTGAAGTTAGTGGACTTCTGGGAAGTATGGATGTGAGGGGGGAGTGAGTTCCTTTTCTACGCAAGGTAGAAGGACAGAGGGATTTGACCAGGAGTGCATAGGGGCTTGTATAATTTGAGTAGGTTTTGTTTTTTGGACCTAAGGGATCGGTCAGGAAGATGCATGGTGACGGTAGAAGAGAGAGAAGGACAGTCAGAGGACTTAAAGATGAGTTTATGGGCAGTAGAAAGATGAATATAAGATAGGTAGTTAGGGAGCTCAATCCAGTTTAAGGAGTGTAGAGAGTCACAGGGATGAGAGGAAGATTTGGAGCCCGTAGCAAACTTTGCAATTTTGTTATAGCAGGTTGCTAGTTTAGATTTAAGGGCGTCTTGGAGATTGGTAAGAATGGGAGCACCATACATGAGGGAGGGGAGCAGATAAGTAGTGGAGAGAGTAAGTTTAGTAGAAGAGGTAAGGAAGCAATTGTGGCAGTAAAGCATACCAAGTTTTTGGTGGGTTTTCTTAGTAGTTTGGAGATGAATATTGAACTTGAGTTGCTCGTTAGTAATGATGCCAAGGAGCTTGATATGGGATACTTCTTCAATAGGTGTCCTATTTTGACTTGTAAGTAAGAGGTATTTTTGTCTATTTTGGAGTTTTTAGTAGGAATGAAAATCATAGGTTTGGATTTAGAGGCATTAAGGGCTAGGTGGTTATTGAACATCCATTTCTTGATTTTGGTGAAGGCTGCCTGAGTATCTTGCAGGAGTGTAGGGAAAGATTTAGCAGAACAGATAATCATAGAGTCATTGGCATATTGGATGAGTTTAGTATTAGGGATGCAAAGATGAAAGTCATTTATGAAGATGTTAAAGAGTAAAGGGCCCAGTATTGAGCCTTGAGGGACACCTGTGAGAGTGTCTAGGAAGGAGGAGGTACGTTTATTCCATTTGACGCCCTGTTGTCTGTTTGAGATGTAATTGGTAAACCAGTTGATGATTGCTGGAGAAAGATTGAGGTTTGAGAGTTTAGAAAGCAATAAGCTGTGGGAAATAGTATCAAAAGCTTTGGATAAGTCTAAGAACAGGGAGGATACTATGTTTCTGGAGTCTTGTTCATGGTTGATAGTGTCAAGGAATGCTAGTGGGGCAGTGGTGGTACTATAACTGGGTCTAAAGCCATGCTGTGTTAGGGTGAGAAGGTGATTGTCGAGAAGGTAAGGTAGGAGTTGGAGATGAATACATTTTTCAAGAATTTTTGAGATGGGGAGAGGATGGCTATGGGGCAGAATTTAGAGATGTCAGTATTATTGCCACCTTCACGTAGAGGAATCATGAAGGATTTTTTCCAGAGACAAGGTACATAGTTATTCTTGGATGGACCAGTTAATTAAGATGCAGATGGGAAGAACAATGCTGTCAGCAGCTAATTTGAGAAAGTCTGAGGGTAAGTCATCTGGGGCATTGGAACAAGGTTTTAGTTTATTAAGAAGATTTTTAATGATGTTGACAGGAATAGGTTTGAGGGAAAAGTGGGGTGGTATTGGTGGTGGAAGGCAGGGAGTGTGGGGGATGGTAGGAGAGGGGGGAGAGTTTTGGGGAAATGAAGTAGTTAGCTTGGCTATGGAGTCTATGAAGAAGGAGTTAAATTTGGATGCTATGATATGGTCTGGGGCATTGGGGTCCAGGCAGAGGTTATCTTTCCTACCAGGATTAAGAAGGGAGGAGACAGTGCTCCAAATTTTTTTGGGATTGGTTTTGTGGTTGTTCTGTAGCTTAGAGTAGTACATTTTATGGTCAAAGGCTATTTGTTTTTTTCTAAGTTGCGAAGCTGTTTATATTTGTTCAGGGAATCTATTGTTTTGAGTTTATGGTTGAGTTTCTAAGATTTGTCCTGGGTGTGCATGAGTTTTATGGTGTCATTAGAAAGCCATTGGGCTGTTTTAGCTTTGACTCCTTTGGTCCTGGGAGGAGCACAGCTGTTAAGTTAATAAAGGAGGAGTTAAAATAAGAGCCGACGTCATCAAGGGGAGGAGTTTTTAGGGGTTTCCAGTTCATATGTTTTAAATAGTCTGAGAAGGATTTGGGGTTGAAATTTGTGAGTGTATGGGTTGATATATAACTGTGTTGTAGATGCATGGGAGAAGGAGAGCAAAGTGCAAATGCAAGCAAGTAATCACTAAGGGAGTTGGGAAGGGTGCCAGTGTCAGAGAAATTGGGGTGGGAGACTAGTATCCAGACAAGTTCAGATCCAGTAGTATTATTTTTAGTGGGTCTGGTGGGAGAGGTGATTTGTTGAGAGAAACCATATAGGTTAATATTATGGGAGTTAGAAGTAGAGTGAATTGGAGGACCAGTTGATATTAACATCTCCTAGGATGATTGTTGCATTACTAATGTTAGAAACGAACCAGGACAGAATATCTTCAAGTATAGGATGTTATTGCCTGTTGAAATATACAGGGCAGCAATACATATGTTTTTATTCCTGTTAATTTTTAGGAGGCCCATTGTTGGTTCAGCTATGGCAAACTGAGGCATAAGCTTGGTGTAGGGAGTAACAGTTAGAGAGGAGGAGAAGAATAGGGCTATTCTGTCATTTCTGATGATTTTGTAGGTGGGGGAGATAATTTCCGAGTCTTTGAGGTGGGATTTAAGCCAGGTTTCTGAGATGGTTAGGATGTCAGGATGATTATGGAGGAGCCAGACATGGAAGTCTGGTAATTTGTTACAGAGGCTTTGGGCATTAATGGTGGCAAATAGAAGAGATTTATAGGGAGATGATAGGGGAATGGATGTCAGCTGTTATTTTGAGTGGCAGGAGGGCCAGGATTGGGGTGGATATCACTGGAGAGAGGAATGCAGATTAGTTCAATAAGGGAGGGTAGAATTACTTTTGGGTTTTTAGAGGTAGAAGAGGACAAATAGGAGGATGGAGAGCAGTAAGAGGCAGTAATTTTACTGGTGGAAAGAATGTCTGTTCAGGAGGTGAGAGTAGTTGAGTTGGTAGAGGTGGGGGAGATGTAGGCTGAATAGTGGGGTTCTGTTTTGGGGTGGGTAGAGATGATATGGTATGGGGTGAGCAGGTAAAGTCTGGATGATAGGTGAGGTGGAGGAGAAGACATAGAGATGTTAAAAGAAGAATCATGGGTATAGGCTGAAGAGTCTAACATGTAGAGAGGAAAGAATGGTAGACAAGGTCTGAGTAAGTTGGAAAGATGTGTTATTGGGTGAAAGTGGAGAGAGGTATAGTGATTTGAAGGGAGGGTTTGGGGTTATGCAGATGGTTGTTGTAATTGGTTGTACAGGGAAGAAGAGGCAGAGTGGAAGGGTGTGAAGTAATTGGGTAGAGAGACAGGTAGGAGTGACTATGTGGCTATAAATTAAGATATAGAAGGGGTGGGTGAGAAATGGGGGCAGGGAGCAAACCGGAGTGAGCAGCAAGATTGAATGGAGAGGGTAAAGCTGAAAAGGTGAAAACAATTCCTGAGAAAACAATCAGTGGATAATAGAGGCTAAAACACTGATAGCAACTTGGACAAAGCCTAAGGGTAAGTTAAGGGAACCCAGGAGTGGATGCAAGAGGGATTACCAAATAGCAGTCACTACCAAACAGAGGGATTACCAAACAGAGGGATTACCAAACATTTTGGACGAGCTCTCTGAGTAAAGCATAAATGCTTACAAAACTGGCTCATCAATAGGACCCAAGAAGTTAGAATCTGTGAGATGACATCCACCAAAAAACTAGTCATCAGTGGGGTACCCCTGGGCTTCATGCTGGTCTGGTTCCTGTTTAGCCTTGACTTCCAAGAAGTAGATGCCAATGTTCAAGGTCTCTAGCTCACCAATTGTGCAGATGACTGCAAATTGGGAACTGCTACAGATTTCCCCCCAAGAACCCAACATCTTACAAGTGGGTTTAACACTTACAATTGACTGGTGCCAAAGCCATTGCCTAAAATTCAATGCAAAATAATGCATTATAATTGCCTTTGGGAAACTGTTAACCAAAGTTAATTACTTCACCAATAAGACAACCCTAAGTGTCAACCCAGTAGTAAGAAATCTGGGAACATATGTAGACAACAGTTTGACCTTTGACTAATATGAAGCTAAGATAATAAATACATTCTAAGTTGCTTAACTTATAAGTAAGGGTATGGCATTCTGGTCCAAGAAAGTTATAGTACCATTCTGCTTGGCCCTTATCAAACTTACCATTGAATACAATACTGCGTTTAGCATGTATCTAACCAGATACTTGCAGAAGTTGGAAAGCCCACAAAGGTTTCTCACCAGGAGATGTCAGGATATGAATAGCCTGTCCTACACTGATGACTTGAAGGATCTGTCTCTGTATTCATTTTCCTACAGGCTGCTGAGAAGGGATCTTTGCCTGGATTTCATGGATTCCTCAGACCAACCCCTGATGAATCTGTTGTACATATGCAAAACAAACAGCACCAGAAACACTATATCCAGGATCTGAACTTTGCTTGAGACATAAACAGAATGTGATGGAGAAGTAGATAGATATGTTTCCTAAAGGATCCCTGCAGAACAGATCTCTGCACAAAGGAATAGACTCCATATCCATGTAAAACAGAGTTCTTCCCTGACCCTATTCAAACAAACCCTTGAAAATTGGATGGAAAATCATAAATGTATCCTCACCCCCACCCCATCTGCCCTCCATGTACCATATGAACAGAGGCCATCACTCCTGCAAATCCATAGTTACCTCCCTACTAACATGATCCCCCATATAGATGCCCATGATACTCAGGACCCAAATGGTTTAGAGTGCATGGCTAGGCTAGCAAGGGCCCTAGGGGTTGTTAGTGTAGTAACAACCCAAAAGCATATGTCAGAAACATATGTGTACTATATATAACTGTACATGTTATTTAACTCTAATGTAGTTATAGAGTGCTAAATAACAGTACCTCAAGGGATACGACTGAAGTGCAAAAAAGTACAAAAACAGATAGGGACCCTTTGTGTGGGCAGTGCAGCATAATGTATATCAAGTACAAGAGTAGAAATGTAAATAAAATGAGCACAGTGTGAGCACAGCTGGGTTACTTGTAAGACAGTCTTGTGAAGAAGTAAGAGTAGTAACATCATAAATCAGTTACTACATATCCCAGCTGCAATCAAAAAATGGAATGAAATTGTCACCAAAAATAAATAACTAAATAAAAAGATAGATACATCTCTTAACTAGTTGTATAAGATTTACCATTAGGCACAGTGATCAAAAAGTCTTAAGTGAATTTTGCTGTTGGTATCACTGTCCATTTACCAAAGCAACATAGTTTTATTAAAACAATATAAGGTGCATAAAAGTCATAGTGGAGAACAATAGAACAATATAGTGTGCTACTCGTACACAGAGGATAAAAACTCATCAATGTACATACTACAAAGTTGCATTTGTGCAGTGATGTTAAGCATGCCTTCACTGCACTGTTATAGTGCAGTGTAACACTACCAACATGAAGATCATAAGGGTCGGAATAGATGGATGAGGAGAGCAGTAAGAAAAGAAGAGTAGTATTGCTGGAACTGAATTCAAAATCAAGTCTTGGTGAGTACCTTCACATAGTGGACCTTTTTCCCCACAGAATCTCACCAATATGACACTGATATACAGATTGTATCTTACATGGCATATATCATGGAGAGAAGTAGATTAAAAAATAAAAGACAGCTGAGTGTATAGGCTCCAGAATAAAAAGTGCCCAATCATTGTGCACGCGGTGGTGCCAGGACTGGAAAAAATGTCAGTGAGGAATCCTCAAGACAAAGAAACATGGCTACAATGGACTTAGACCAGGCTCAAAGGGAAGCTGGCCCCCTGTGGTAGAAGGAAGCAGTAGTCCACAAAAAAACACAAAAACTGACAGGCCAAAAACATCCATAAAGATTACAGAGTGAACTACTAAAGATAAGCATGAACATCTGTATTGTTACTATTATGCAAGATGCCCAGAATTTCCATATAGAAAATATTTAGAAAGATTAAGAGAAAAATTGGAGGAAAGAAAATACCTACACAAGAATAACTCCTTGGGATTCATAAAGCTCCATGCAGGAATAAGACTATTCTTGCACAGAGTGGTTCATGTCCATTTAGAATAGCAGTGTACCTTACATATGCATGAAGGCACACTGCTGTTTAATCTAAATGGACTGAATGTCTGTGGACACTAAAATAAAAATAAAAAAAAACACAAATACGCCTAGAAGGGAGCAGCCTTCAAGTGCACACCCCTGAATGTATGCACTCTTGCGCAACATGCATGGAAGCAGTAGGGCAAGAGGAAAATAGTAAAAATACAACAAATTTAAGTTTTTTTTTCATTAAATAAAACAGAAATTTAAGCAGTGCACAGTTTTGTTTGTGTGGCGTGCCACTATGCTTAGTCTGGCTGAAATCCTGAAAATGATAGACAAGTGTTACTGTGATAGAAAATGTCATCATGCTGCTGTAGCTCAGTGGTACCACCATGGTTTAGCATGTAGAGCATATTCAGTTCAAATCCCCCTCTGCCAGTTTATTTAATAAATTTTTAAGGAATTTGAATGATAGATGTCAATCATATGGCTCACATTTAGCAGAGTAGGGGTGGGAATATGTAAAATGTAAATGTAAAAAATAATGTATAAATTTATTGAAAAAAATAGATTTAAGCAATACTTTGCTAGTGTAAGCATTGCTTACCTGCTATCAGCTGTGCTTATCTGGTGTAAGCATTGCTATAGGTTCATAGGTAGGTACTAAGCTATCAGCCCTAGGGCCTATACAAGCCTAGCCAAAAGGTACCCTGGCTTTCGCCACCCAAGAAAATTATTTTCCTGTGCCCCTGTCAAGCAGAGCCACAGAGATTATCCCCAGGGTGAATTTCCTATTTCCCATCCAATCATCAAGATTTTTCTTGAAGAGTGCTAATGAGGAGCTTTGTTTGATATAGATAGGTAGTTTGTTCCAGGGTATAGGAAGTCTGTGGGACAGGAATCAATCCCTCCAGCATATTCTGTTTATTGTGGTGACAAGGTTTCAGTCTCTAGAGTGTGTAGCTCGAAGGGATTGGGATTTCTTTAAGTGGAGCATGTCCAACAGCTTTGGGTTTGACATAGCTTTGTATGTTAGGCAGAGATTGCCTCTGAGTAGGCAATATGCGATGGAATAAAGCTGGAGTTTTTTGAGACGGTCTGTGTAGGGCATCTGTCTTAGGCCGGTAATCCTCTTTGTGAGGTATTTCTGCAGCTTTTCCATTTGTTGTAGATGTCTTGTGAGGTACATACCAAAAGGGACATTGTACTCTATAATGGGTCTAATGAGTGACGAGTAGAGGGGAACAATGACCTCTTTTTTTTCCTGAATGAGAAACCTTTTGTGATGAGGTTTGCCAACTAGAAGGATTTCCTGACTACTGTGGCAATGTGATTATCAAAGGAGAGACTGCTGTTCACCTGTGTCCCAAGGTCTCTTATCACACTTTTGGTGTTAAGTAGACTACCACCTATGTGGTAGCTCATGGGTACAGAGTTTTTACCAAAGTGGATGACAGTGCACTTTTTGGTATTGAGCTTGAGGCCATGGCTTTGACACCAGGCATCTCTCTCAGTGAGGCCCTTTTGTAGGATATCCACATCGTTAGGAGTTTCGATTATGGCTCCTAGTTTGCAGTCATCTGTGAACCTCATTAGCCAAAGACCTTCTGTGTTAGCCTATACTTCAGAAAAGTAGATACCAAACAGGAGAGGACCCAGGGCTGAACACTGGGGTACTCCACTTGTCACTGGTCTGAAGTCGGATTTGGAGTCTGCTACTTTCACAGTGTGGGTTCTATCAGTGAGCCAGTTGGCAACCCATCTTGTGACATAGGGATTTATACCTAGTTTAGTAAGTTTATCTATAATTCCAGATTGGGGGATAGTGTCAAAAGCCTTGGCGAGATCTAGATAGGCTGTGTGAACCACCTTACCCTTGTCTACGGCTTTGGTGACTGCTTCAAAGAAGTCTATCAGGTTTAGGAGACATAATCTGCCTTTTACAAACCTGAACTGAGTGGGGTCTAGAGTTTGGAGATTAGCAATGTCTTTGTTTACATATTCCATGAGATACATTCTATGGCCTTGCAGCCAGGCTCGTTAGGTTAATGAGGCGGAAGTTTCAGGGGTCTGTGGTGGCTCCCCCTTTGTGGAGTGGGATAACCATCGCTGTGCAGCATTCAGTGGGCACAAAGCCTGAGGTGAGGCTATGAGTGAACATGGTGCTTAGGTGGGGTGCCAGTTCATTCTGTAGTTCATGTAGAACGCAGCCTGGGATGTTGTCAGGTCCCATGGATGCTGTGTTCTTGGCTTTGGGGAGTGTGGTTTTTACCTGTACAGCCATGATTACAGGAACTTTGCATTCTTCCAGTATAGAGATGGGCCCTTTAGGGGGTGAGAGGGGGGTAAAGTTAGCAGTGAACCTATCTGCCAGGATGTTGGCAACATCAGTTGGTTCTGTATATTTAGTGCCATTGTGCTGTACCTCAGAGAAGATCTGAGTGTTGCCACTGAGATTCTTGACATAGCTATAGAATGCTTTGTGGTTGTCTTTAGAATCAGTGGCAATTTTGTTTTCATAACTAGCTTTGGAGGATTTTATGAGGGATCTCAGCTTCTGGTGGGGTGAGCTGAGTGCATGTGTGATATGGAGGCTTTTTGCAGCTGACTCACAGATATACCTGGGACATTCCCCTTATGCTGCCTTGTGCGGGGACATAGGCAGTCTCTCATTACTTCATAAAGTGCCTTTTGTGGTCTGCCAGTGATTGGCCAGAATACATCAGTATTCCATACTACACAGACAACTAATTCGCTGCTAACCTGTATGTACAATTCCAAAGGTGTGTACAGTTGATAGTTACATTTTATGTACTCTGTCTGGGTTACTTCCACCTGTGTACTGTGTGTATGCTTGGTCCCACATTCATGGTATGTCCATCTTTCAGATGGTGACAGATATTGGCATCTGAACAATACGTATGGATGACTGCTGAATTGGGTCTTGCTGGGATGCATTGTGATTGGCACTGCAGTTGTCAGAACATGGAACTGCCATCAACAGTAGTGGCCATAGGCCACCGGGACACAGCCCTCCATGCCTACATGCTAACTACTTCCACACAAGGTACAACACACAACAACCTAACACACAGAGCCCTGCATATTATACACATGCAACAATCTATCCTGTAAATTGGGCCAGCTCAGGTAATCTGTGCTCCACTGTTATTAACCCCACTCGTACATGTTACTGCATTTCTACATAGGATTGGGAGGGGCACACCTGACAACTGTAAACATTTGTTATGACTGTACTGGTATTTCAGGTACTGTGTTGGCCTTCATTTAGTTTTGTATTCTGACCTATCGTGCAGACTAGAGGCATACCAGTAGAGTACAGATCTTAGGTTTTATTGACCATTTCAGTTTCAGACTTCATATCCTGCAGAACTAACATACAACTGCCTGACCTGTTGTAGTCTGTCTGTGTAGGTCTGGAGGGGGGGCTGTTATCCATTGCCATCAATTAGAGGCCTTAGCACAGCCTTTAATTATGGTCATCTACACCTGTCCTGCTGGCCGAGGCTGTTGTTGGGTATGTGAACCTCACTAACATGCATGTGTGTGTCCTATGGACACATATTTAGACCACCACATGTACTGCAGTGGGATTTGTCAACTTGTCTAGTACTTCCTACTTTGTTGACACCAGTATTTGTTATGGATTCCATGCTGCCCATATAGGTGTCCACTATCTGCTGCCATCCCATTCAGAAACCCGATTCCCTTGTATGCTCTCAGCCATACCATAGCTACGACTAGCAGAACATACTACTCCATTCAGCAATTGATAAGAAGAGTGAGTTACTTGTGTCTGTCAGTATTGAGGATGGTGCTGGAGGGCTGACTATGTCAGATGCACATAGTACACTCCCTATACATGGTAAAGCACAGGTAGTGTCATGTTTGGAATCCTTTTTACTGTATGTGTGAGTCAGAGGGAAGTGTCATTCCCTGGGTTCCTACTGTGTCAGTGTGTGTGCTATGCGTTGCCTCTTTGCCAAAGCCTGGGTATACTGGGCACACCTCCTTCTGCCTACATGAGCAGGCTCAGGTTTTTCCTCCTCTGAGTCACTCTGTGCCTGTGCTGGCCTTTGCAATGGTGAGGGGGGCTGTGTGGCCCTGCCCCATGCTGTTCCTGCTGCAGCTGTTTCCGCAGGATCATATTGTGTAGGATGGCACATACAATGAAAATTTGTGTACATGTAGCTGGAGAGTACTGAAAGGCTCCACTGGATATGTCCAGGCACCAGAACCGTGACTTGAGCATCCCAAACACACACTCTGTTATGATTCTGGTTTGTGCATGTGCCTCATTATGGAGTTCTTGTTCAGGTGTGTGTGCATTTCTGATGGGTGGCATCAGTTACAGCTCCAGTGCATAATCAGCATCCCCCACTAGGTGGCCATATGGGATTTCCCCAATGGCAAATCTCTGGTACAGCTGTGTCATATGCTAGATGTGGGAGTCGAGAAGGCTTCCAGGGCTGCCAGCACACACATTCATTATAATGCTCTGGGCATTGCACATGACCTGGCAGTTGGTGGAGGGGAAGCCTTTGCGGTTTATGTGTAGACCCTACCCCAGTCACCAGGTGGTGCTTTAATGTGTATGTGCATGCAGTCTATAGCACCCACTACCTCAGGGTATTCTGCTATTTGGTAGAAGAGACGCATATTGCTGGTCAACGCCTCATGGGTGTTGGAGAAATATATGTGCTCACTGGCATGTGCTGATATGGCATCCAGGAACTGGTGCAGCACCCTGGATGCTGATGCCTGTGAGATCTCCATGTTATCCCTAGTTGGCCTTTGGAAGGTACCTGTGGCTAGTAAGCCTACACATACCGTGGTATCCACTGGGATGGGTTCCCCTCTGTTAGTTCTGTGTGTGAGGCGTGGCCGGCACAGCTCAACAGTTTGCTGTAAGATGTTCCTGTCCACCCTATAGTGCTCCACAATCTCCAGCTCATGTAGCCCCTGGTAGGTTACCCTGGGTCTGTACACTCTTCTCCTTTTCCTCACTGTGGGTTGGTCATCAGCATTCTCATCCTCACCACCCTCAGCCTCTTCCACATATTGATGTATGAGAGCAACAGCAGCCCCTATCATTTTGTTACTTTTGTCTGGTAAAACTTCCCTGTCTGTGTATACAGGTGGTATAGCGTTTGTGGGAAAAGCCAGAGTTAAAGGTGTTTGCATAGTTTATAGCAGTGTGCTGGGCTGGACTGCTGCCTGTGTAATTGGCTGATTATGATACATTCCACGTGTCAGCTATGCTTGTTCTTCTTGATTGCCTTCCTACTGCTGTTTTCCCTTCCCATTGCCTTCCCGTTTAAGCCCCAAGGCACGCCGTGCATACCCAGTGTTTAGATATGAGCAGAGCTGCTATTTTCCATTTTTTTTTTCAACCTGATGTGCATCACGCAAACCCGTTTAGGCAATGTAAATGGTATTTAGCAGAAACAGGCCCTCCCTGGACATGAACACACTCTGCATTTCTTGGTATAAGACAATACAGCCTTAGACACACCCCCTGCCTTAGCTGTGCTTAGCTAAGCACAAACACGGGCCACATAGCTCCACTCAGCTTACAGCAAGCATGACACACCCCCTTATGAGGTCATCTAGCTCTTAGGCTTACACCATGGTCTTGTTGCACCTACCCGGTTGGGTGCAAGCTAGCACTGAGGGAAAATCTGTGATTCAGTATCATTCCTCTCATTTGCATAGAACTGACTGCTAATGCATGGTTTCCCCCTTAGCAACAACTATTCCATGATTTTGTTGTCTTTTGCATGCCATTGACTATAATGGCAAAATGCATAATCATCTTAAAATTTACTTTTCTCATTTTTTTTTTTATTTTCAGGCCGATCCCATTTGTGCACTGCTGCGCTATGTTTAAACGGCCGAAATCAGCCAAAAAAACAAAGTTATTTTTTATAATTTTGCAACTATTTCCAATGCCAATGGCCATATATTTGGCCATTGACATGCTTACTGCACTGAATACATGCTTTCTTTCGAGCTGTCATGTCTCCGTTTTGTAATTTGCAAAAATGTATTCTGTTAGTAGCTGAATACATTTCTGCAGGTTACACTATTCCTGCAAGGACACCTGCCTGCTTCCTGGATTGCTAATTCACCTCACTTGCATGGTTTTCACCAGCAAATGGGGTAATTAGCATACAAGAGCTGTGTCCATGCAGGAATAGTGCAGGAGAGCTCATGCACGTCCCGGTAGCTCATTCCTGGATCGCACATCAGCCATATTGCCTGCAGCAGCTCTTGCACTATTCCTGCACACCATGCAGAGCTTGCTGAATCCTGAGGTCTGTCAAAAGTTTCAAATAAAATATGTGTTCATTAATGCAATAGCTCCATGAAGACATTACTTAGAAGAAGAAACTATCGGTCACCTGTAAAATGAAATGACAGAAGAAGTGCAAAAATATAAAGAACTAAATCATTGTCCATGTTGGTGTGAATGACCTGAGCCGTACCATCTCTGGACTACATGAAAAGAGACATGGAAGAGCTCTCTGATCACGTAGCCCAGGCTGGTATGACCCTGACCCTGAATGGCATCCTGACCCCACCAAGAATGATACCATGATATTAAGAAAAAATTCTCAATTTCAACAATTGGCTAAGTTTCTGGTGTCATTCAAAGGGGATCCAGTGTCTGTCTGTTTGGGATGACATGCTCGACATGCCACTCTGCTTCGCTAGAGACGGCTTGCACCTGACACCCTTAGGCTTTCGAATACTGGCCAAGGCTCTTGCCACTCCCATAGTGCCTTTTTTAGGCAAGGTTCAAAAGACAAACCCACCGCCGTAATAGCACAAGTAACAAAAAACTGAGGGTAATGCTACTCAATGCCAGAACTCTAAACCTCAAAATGCACACACTCGAGGCACTCCTCAGTATGGAGAAAAATCAATATATGTGCAGTAACAGAAACCTGGTTTAAGGCTCCAGAGAGCACCTCAGCACTACCAGGCTACAACTCATACCATAGATTTCGGCCACAGAACCCAAACCGAAGTAGAAAAGGCGGGTGCGTATCCATATTCATCAAGGACACCCACACAGCACGATGCTTCAGAGATCATCCATGTGCAACTAACAATGGGCAAAACTGCAATTCAAATTGTAGCTTGCTACAGATCACCCACCATGTCCCAGGACCCCCATTCCACATTTTTGGAAACACTGGGAAACATAAAGGTCCTACCAAATATCCTAATATTGGGTGATTTCAATTACTCAAACATTAACTGTGAAAACTACTCAAGTACTAACTCCCTTGCCCAACATTTCCTAGAATTTATAAACTCAAATGCCTTGGTTCAACTGGTCAACACTCCCACCAGAGGTGACAACATATTGGACCTGGTCATCACCAACATGGGCAGCCAGTGTTCCACACCAGAGGTCAACTCCTCGCTGGTTATATCTGACCATAAACAAATCACTTTGGATATCCACATTCCGCCCCCACCCCTGGACAAGAAAACCACCATGAAAAACTTTTCAAAAGCAACCTTCACGTTACTTAAGACCGAGGTGGAAAGTTTCAAAGCCCCCATGCTGAAGGATAACTCTGTCCAAGCTGCAAAATCCTTTACTAATGCATTCTACTGGCACCTACAACAATGCATGGATCATGCCATCCCAAGCAAAACCAAGACTCACTCCTCCAAGAAAAGGAAACCAGTCTGGTGGACTCTTGCCATAAACAAGCTATACAATAGAAGGAGGAAACTAATACAGAAAAGAGAAAATTCCAAAGAAGGGAAAACATCCCTGATCAGTAACAGCAAGAAACTACGATCCCTCATAAAATCATTCAAGGCAAGCTTTGAAAGAAAAATTGCCAAGGACACCAAAGATAACCACAAGGCATTCTTTAGCTATGTCAAGAATATAAGTGGCAATGCTCAGATCTGCTCAGAGTTAGTGCAGAATGGCACAAAATACACTGAACCGACCTATATCACCAACATCCTGTCAGACAGGTTCAGCGCAAACTTCACCCCCCTCTCACCCCCAAAAGGTCCCATAACCATACCAGAAGAATATAGAGGCCCTGAAATCACAGACACTCAGGTTAAACAGCCCTCTCCAAAGCCAAAAACACAGCATCAATGGGGCCGGACGGTGTCCCAGGCTGCGTCCTACACGAGCTCAAAGACAAACTTACCCCTCACCTAAACATACTGTTCAAACCCAGCCTCTCCACAGGCTACGTACCCATAGAGTGGCACACAACAGTGGTTATTCCACTCCACAAAGGTGGAGCCACAACAGACCCCTGGAACTATTGCCTATAAGCCTGACTAGCTTGGTCTGCAAGGCTATGGAGTGTATCATCATGGAACTCATTAACAAAGACATTGTGAACCTCCAAACACTGGACCCTACCCAGTTCGGCTTTGTTAAGGGCAGGTCATGCCTCCTAAACCTGGTGGACTTCTTTGAGACAGTTACCAAGGCTATAGACGAGGGAAGGTGGTACACACAGCCTGCCTAGACCTCGCTAAGACCTTCGACACCATTCCCCATTCTGGTATTATAGACAAGCTCACCAGCCTGAACATAAACCCCTTTGCCACAAGATGGGTTGCCAACTGGCTCACAGACAGAACCCACATGGTGAGAGTTGCCTTAGCTAGGTCCGATTCTAAACCGGTTACAAGTGGCGTTCCCCAGGGCTCAGTCCTAGGACCCCTCCTGTTCAACATATACTTCTCAGAGGTGCAGGCAAGCACAGGAGGACTATGGCTGATCAAGTTCACAGACGACTGCAAACTAGGGGCTATAATTGACTCTCTGGCTGACACAGACATCTTCCAAAAGGGTCTCACTGAGATGGATAACTGGTGTCAAAATCATGGCCTCAAGCTAAATGCCAAAAAGTGCATAGTCATCCCCTTTGGAAAAAACAAGGTACCCACAAACTACCACATAGGTGGTAGTCCTCTAAATATGGAAGACATAATAAAGGATCTGGGGACCCAAGTAGGTAGTAATTTCACCACTGATAATCACATTGCCAAAGTGGTTAGAAAATCCTTCTACGTGGCCCACCTAATCACAAAAGGGTTTGCATTCAGATCAAAAGAGGTCATTGTGCCCCTCTACTCATCACTCATTAGACCCATCATAGAGTACAACGCCCCATTTGGGATGTACCTTACAAGACACCTGCAACAGCTGGAAAGACCACAGAAGTACCTCACCAAGAGGATCACTGGCCTCAAACAGATGCCCTGTGCAGCTCGACTGAAGAAACTACAGCTGTAATTGGTTGCATACCGCCTACTCAGAGGTGATCTCTGCCTGACATACAAGGCCATGTCCAACCCAGAATTGGTGGACATGCTCCACCTAAAGAAAACCTTATCCCCTCGAGCCACACACTCTAGGGATCTAAACCTCACCACAACAATAAATAGGACATGCTGGAGGGATAGATTCCTGTCCCAGATACTTTTCATGCTTTGGAACAAGATCCCAATCTACATTAGGCAGATCTCCTCGCTAACACTCTTCAAAAAAAACCTTGACGAGTGGATGGGAAACAGAATGTTTACCTCGGGGATCACTTCAGTGGTTCTGCTGGACAGAGGCACAGGGAACTAATCTAAGGGGGCGGCGAAAGCCAACACATTCTGGCTAGGCTTATAAATGCCTTCAGGCAGATAGCCTAGTACCTACCTATGAACCTATGAACCTATAAACCCAGGGAGTTTTGAAAGGTATAAAAAAGAAAAGAGAATGAGATCTGGTATGATGTAATATTTATGCAAATGAGAAAGACAAACTAATCAATGTAAAAAAGGCAGCTCCAAAGATATTTGAATTGAAACAAAGGCAAGGGCAACCAGATATGGAATTTTTCACATTTCAAAAACATAAGAAAATGAAGGGAAAATGCAGTAAAGAGGATTAGTAAGGCAGAAGTTAAACAGATAGAAAGTGGCATCATGGGTCATTTGCGAAGTGAAAGATTTATTGTAGAAAATCCAGCACAGGCAGTGTCACAGCATGATGGAACAGTGAGCCCCCAGATTAAGGAGCAGGATTTGGAGTGGCAGGTATCAGAAGACGTATGGACATAAAAAAGAAAGAAAGATCTGGTCTGGTGCCATATTTATGCAAAGGGGAAAACTAATTAATATAAAAAAGCAGCACCAACGTTATTTGAAGAGAAATACAAGCAAATTCTCTTGGACATGGGAAATTTCACAATACAAAAATAAAGAAAAAAGGAGAAAGTAGAAAAGAGGATTAGTAAGGAATGCATTAAAGACATAGAAAATGAAGTTATGGATTATTTGTGAATTAAAGAATTTAGTATAGAAGATAGAACACAGGTAATGTCTCAGTATTATGGAACAATGAGTCCCTAGGTTATGAAGAAACAGGTGGAGCAGATAACATCTGAAGCTTGCCACATGGGCAGTTGAAGTTGCACAACAAGGGAAGGAGCAGGAAACAGTGACAACTTTCTCACAGACAATGTTGCAGGGCAATGAGCCAATGAGCTCCCATATGAAGGAGCAGCAGGTGAAACAGGGTACATCTGAACAGGGTATGCCACATGAAGATGCTCTGGAACTTCCTGTAGAATGCCCACAGGAAATGAAGAGTAACAAAGGTGCTTTTAGTCTAGAAGAAAATGATCTAAGGGAAGAGCTGAATGATTTAGTAGAGATGGATAGACATATTAAGATCAAAGAAAGAAATAGATTATGGAAAGTAAATAACACCCAAAAAAATTATAAGTTTGGTAAAACAGATGAACACAATAGTTGGACTGTTAAGAGAAATTCTTGTGATATAACAGAAATACATAGGATATATTATTGTGTAAGTAAATCAATAACAAAGTTTTACCACAAAAATATAGAGCAGTAGGAGAAAGAAAGGAAGAAACACGCACACAGATATCAATATATAAAATGTAGATGCAGGCATTTAGTAAGTCCAATGAGATATTTGAGGCATGACAGATATAAAAAATACAATTTTATTTTAACAAGTCAAAAGAAACACAAAACTATAGTGGATCTAAGCAAATTACGCAGTACCTATGGTGACTGTCTTAAAAACAAAAGTCCAAAACTGTAGGCTCTATCAGACCTAGCTTCCAGCTCCAGATAACAAGAATTTCCACAAGATACAACCAGAGGTTAGCGTCAAGTAGGCTAACACTCCATGCTTCCATGGTTATCCTTCGATGAACCTCTGGCTGAGGGACTAAAACCCTGCTTTGCTGCTTTGTTGCCTTGTTATATGCAACTTTAATTGGCAATTAAATCCTTGTTATCTTGTTAACTCCTATGAGAGTATTCCCATGCTGCATACTGCAGTAAACTTAAAGTTACCTTACATATTTTCTAGACAATGTGTTGTAGCTATACCCTTCAAGCACAAAACCAGGGTTTAGAAGTCATAACAATGGAGTGTAGACCCAGGACAATCCAGAAGCTTTTCTGTTGGTTAGGTATGGGCATGTCGGTCACTATACACTGAATGAAGTGACAAGATAGTTCCTATTGACACAGCATTGCACTGTGACCAGTTTACTTTTTTAACAGTTGCTAGGGGGTCTTGATCTGTTACCAAAGTGAAGTGTTTGCCTAACATGGCATAGAAGTCCACCTTACTATGCACTCTTTTTCAGTAGCTGAGTATCGCCTTTCTGCATTTCTCTTCTTCCTACTGATAAAGCACACAGGGTGCTCCTCACTTTGAATATCTTGGGATAGCACTGTCCCAAAGCTACCTCTGATGCATTAAAGTATAATGTAAACCTTTTAGTAAAACCCTTAGTTATTAATATGGGTTCAGAGCACAAGATCCATTTTACTTTATTATGTTATCTGTCTGACTCAGTAGACAATTGTACATTGACAGCATCATCCTCTTTTATGAGATCTGTCAAAAAGAAGGCAATAGTTACAGAATTTGGTACAAACATTCTTTAGTACTAGTCTAAGAAAAGCTTTCACCCATCTCTTAGTAGAGGATACAAGATATTTTTAAGTACTCTATTTTTGTAGCTGTGGTTTTACTAGACCCGCTTCCTGTAAGCTGTTGGCCTCCAGCATATCCAGGTTATTTCACTTTTGCTTTTATAGTCAAGATTGTTTGCCTGGATTTGTGTAAGAAAGATTCCCAGTCCTTTGAATGAATAACATGTGGGTTTCAATTTTTATCTGTTAACCTCCAAAGGTGGCTGGGGCACCATGTGGGCCAGAAAGTAACACTGTGTACTGAAACAGAGCATGGGAGGTTTACAAAAGCTGATTTTTCTTTTCTTGTGGTGGTGGGGGGGTTAAAAGGTATCTGCCAGTATTACTTTGTCATGGCTAATGCTGTGACATACCTCGCCTTACCTTAGATTTCCATCTTTGTTGTTTTGCCTGACCAGCAAATAAGCTACTACTCTTAGTTTTGTCCATCTCCAGGTGACTGTCTCATACTTGATTTGCTTCTGGATCAGTTTTGAGGACATTTCTTGCCTTCACTCTCAAACTCTTCCTGATGATATTAACAATTATATTTTAAATTCCACCTTAGATAGAGAGTCTCTGTTTGGCCCTTCTACAGCTGAGGTGCTTCAGAAATGTGATTAAAGAGGAAAACAGATTCAAGGAGTGAATAATTTTTAGCCCTCTTTTTATGGACCAAATAGTAATATTTGCTTCTCCTTAGCTCCCTTTTCCAATGAGCAATTTAAGCAGCATATATATGGCAATCAGGGTTTTAAAAAGCTGTGAAAATGATGCTTACAAAAGAAAGGAAAAGCCTCTAAAAGTCATGGGCAGTTCTTCCAGTCAACATGACTATCCACCTGTTCAGGCCACTTCCCTTCCCACCCTGGCACCATTTCCATGGCTCTGAGACTTCATCTTCCCTTATGGCATTAGATTGTTTCAGATAGTTTAGTTCTGAATGTAATCCAGTGGAGATACACTTAATAGTGGGAATCCTTCCCTCCCTTTTAAGGAATTCCAACTTGTTTACAGAACCAAATCTCACTATTTCCTCCTATTTTGATCCACAACCTGTTTCTAGGAGTCATAGACTCTGTACCTCACAATTTCCTAAGCAAATGTTTTTATTGAATAATTTTCTTGTTCTCAAAATACAAAAATCATGAAGGACTGTGCTGGATCTTTCTTTTGTAAACCTTTTTGTCAAGATTCTAAAAGTGTTATCAATTCAGTTTCTTGTACCTTGGATTTCCTCTTTAGATTTCACAGTAAGGCATCATTTAAAGGATGTCAATAATCACATTCCTGTTTCCAAGCATTTCAGGCATTTCACAATATTAGCTATATCTGGCTTACATTATCAGTTCTGTCTGTTACCCAAATGGTACTCTCGACTGCACCAGGGGTATTCACAAAATGCTAGCTCCAGTCATTGCTTACTGCAGACTGCAAAGCATTCACATTTTTCCATATTTGGATGATTATTTTATCTCTGCAGACTTTTTTTTCTGGCTGTCAAGAGTCTTTAGCAACTGTTCAGAAAATTCTATTCAATCTGGGGTTTCAAATCAGCTTTTTAGAAGACTTATCTCATCCCTTCTCACAAAATGATTTATGTGAAATGTTTTTTGGACTCTGCCTTGTAAGAGCCTTTCTTCCTCCCTCCAGACAAAGCAGACATGTTTCAACAGTTCTTCCTTAGTTTCTCCAGTCAAAACCAGCCATCTGGAAGGGAGTTTCTAGGGACTCTGGGGTACATGGCATTAATGATTCTGATTCTTCCCGGGTCATTTTATACATGAGGTAGGGTTGCCACCTTCGTTCACGGCTAAAACCGGAGCCAAGCCACGCCCCTCGTGTCACCAGTAACCCCGCCCACCCCACCCCCTCTCCCGCCAACATACCGCCTATTTTGTGATGTCATGATTGATCACTCAACGGGAACGCCCTCTTTTTTCGTTCCCGCCACCTGCTTTTGGCTGATTTGCTATGCTTTTCTGTAAAAAAAGCATAGTAAATCAGCCGATCAACGGGAACGCCCTCTTTTTTCGTTCCCGCAGCCTGCTTTTGGCTGATTTGCTATGCTTTTCTGTAAAAAAAGCATAGTAAATCAGCCGATTTACAAACTCCGATAGTCTGTTTCCTTTTTGAAACAGAATACCGGAGTTTGTACAGTGTTTTCCGGACTACCGGAGAATCAGTTTGATTTCCTGATAGTCCGGAAAAAAAAACGGAGGGGTGGCAAGCCTAACATGAGGAAAATGCAGTGGTACCTCAGGTCATTCTGGAGTCAGCATCCACACCCACTGCCCTCTGTAAAGAAGAAGCTTGTTTGGAGGGTAAAGCAGACAGCTTGAAGTTCAGGTTTTCCATTCTCTCTTATGTCCTCCCTCCAGTCGGTCACTACAGATGCTTCAGACCTGCTATAGAATGGTTTCAAAAGGGGGTAAAAGTGCAAGCTCTATGGGATCCTATAGACGGACAGGAGAACGGGTTCAGGCGCCTAGGCAGCGAGACATTTCCCTGCAATACATTTTGGCTGGGGACACATGGCTGAAGTAACATTCAGCTGCAGAGAAATATGGCTGTTTGTTTTCCCCCTGTGCATTTGGTTATTGAAGTTATAGGTATGACAACACATTCTTCTCTTTGCCCACAGGGAATTTGTAAACAGCCATATTTCTCTGCAGCTGAATGTTATTTCAGCCATGTGTCCCCAGCCAAAATGTATCGCAGGGAAATGTCTCGCTGCCTAGGCGCCTGAACCCCTCTGCAGAAGTAAGCCTGGAAGACTGATGCTTTCTCATTCATATACATGGAAATGTTCCCGTATGCTTTTCCCCCTTTCCCATTGATTTCTGGGATTCTTCTAAAGATCCAAAAGGACTTTACAAAGACTGTGGTAGAGCCCCTCTTTTGGCCAAGACAGCATTGTTTCTCTCTTTCTTTTCAGTCTGGCCAAGCTCAATTATCACACGCTTCCTCACAGACTGGATTTATTCATGCAAGACAGAGGGTGTTTGATACATCCCATTCCAGAAACCCCTCACTTAACTGCCTGGATGATAGAATGTTGATACCTTTTAATCACATTTTTTCTGAGGACATGCAGCAGGTACTGAAGAAAGTGAGAAAACCTGATATTAGAAAATCATAAATGTGCAACTGGAAAATATGTTCTAGTTTGTGCCACTCAAAGAACCAGGACTCTCATCAGACCCACTTGCCTCTGGTTCTTGATTACTTGTGTGTGTTAGTGTCCAATGGACTTTTGTATTCCTCTGTCAGCCATTTCTGCTTGTCTGCAATTGGATCCCCCATTTCAAATAATGCTTTAGCTAAACAGTTTTTTTGAAAGGGGCATTACATACTTGTCCACCTAGGAAACAGGTGGAACCTCCTTGGGATCTGAATTTTGTGCTTGAGAAGCTTATTCTGTCTCCATTTGAATCGGTTCATCAGGCTGATTTCAGATTCTTAACTTGGAAGACTGCTTTACTCATTGTTCTGAGATCTGCTAGTGAGTCAACCCCACCTTGTTTTTCACAGGGACAGAGTTTCTTTGAGAACAAATCCCACCTTTATGCCTAAAGTGGTCTCAGAGTTGATTTTAATCCAGACTATTAATCTCCCAGTCCTCTTTCCTGATCCCATGAGCAAGAAGGGAGAAATAGTTCTTTACACTTGAGATGTCTGCAGGCAGCTCAGATACTACATGGATAAAACTCCAGCTTTCATGGAAGCTGGTCAGCTGTTTGTCTCCTATGAATGTAAGAGAAGAGGACAACTGGTGTCAAAAGAGATTATTTCCAGGTTGTTGTAACATACTATTATCTTCTGTTATAATCACCATAATGAGGCAGTTCCAGGCAGGGTTACAGCCCCATTCCACTAGGGCTTTGCCTTCTTCACTGGCTTTCTGGAAGGGGGTTAACTCAAGAAGTATTCTAGAGGCAGCAGAATGGTCCACTGTACACATGTTTACAAAGCACCACAAACTAGATTCCTTTTTCAGGTCAGGACGGGCTTTGTTAGCACCATTCGGGGTCTATTTCCTTATTTATTTTATCTTTCTAAGCTATGGTAATCTTCCCATATAGCCAGGAGTACTCTAACAGTGATCTGAGTATAAACATAGTACAGCTGAGTAAGTAAACTTACCGCAACAGAAGATATTCTAGTAGATCAATGGTGCATTAGCTTCCCTTCCTTCCAGCCCCCTTTTCTTGTTAAACTTTTTTAGTGTTACCAGAGTTTGGATTGGTCCTCCCTTTTTTGTATAACATTACTGTTTGGGTTATTCCCTAGCATTGTTTTTCCATGCCATTACTCCATCCTAAGTGGAAAAAATACTCTGAAGCTTTTTGTACTACAACTGTCATTTTATGGAGCATGTGGATGATACTCAAAGCTTTGTGAAGCTGGCAGGCCACAGGGGGTAAGACCCACATAGCTTAGGGTACTGCAACAGTGATCTTTTAGAATATCTACTGTGATAATAAGTTTACCTATACAACTGTAATTTCTATGTGTTTTGCAACTCAGACCCATGTTTCTCACTGTGTATAATTTAGCACCTTACAAGGGATTGACAAGAGGATTACCTAATTTGTTGATGGCACCAAGACTACAACAGGTGTCAGAAATGGTGAACGGTCTAAGGAAGAAATTACCATCAAGGTGATGCATTTCAGTTGTAGTAATCACATGGAGGTCCATGAGCTGGAGACTGAACTGGAAGGTGCAGATATGAAGCAGGATAATACATGATCGTCCCATCAAGAGTTGCATGACAGAGCAGAGGGCCAACAGCCAATAGCCTGGAAAGTGAACTACTACAAGCAACAATGACACAGGGGTGGTCATATCTCTTTTTCTCCTTGTACCGTACTGATAAGGTTTCATTTGGGCACTCTTTGCAGTCCTGCAGGTTGTTTAGGGGTAGAACAATTAGTTTAGTCATGATAATGCAGACAATAGTAATTGAAACGCTGATGGAAAGGATGAAGCTGAGCTATCATGACAGCCTGGGTAGAGTAGGCTGTGGGTGTAAATGTGGAAGGAAAAACTATTAGACATATGATATGGTTCCACAGAAACTTTACAATGCAGGAGAAAAAGCTGTTTTCAAGTGAAGTGACACATGGGTTGAAAAGGGCACCAAAGGCAGGCAGAGGAGCAGGATTCAAAGTGGACACAATGAAGATCTTTTTCACTGAGAGAGGGGTTGTATCCTTGTAATTATGTATTAGATGGTGGTGATAGACTAGGTGCTAGGAAACTTTAAGTAAGTACACGCTAGATCAGGAGCAGCTTCCAAATGCTTCTTTTGACAATTGTGCAGACTTGATAAACCTGGAAAATTCTTAAGTTAGGATTATCATACATTCATATTAGGTTACTGATGAAGTTAATTTTCTTGCATGGATGTCAGCAAGCTCAACATGTACAAGACATAAAAGGAAACAACCAACATTTTCAGGACAGATGGTAAACCAGTAACATATACTCATGTTTTAAAGTATAGCTGCTGATTGAGTAATTATATAAAAATAACTAATATCTCATTCTGTTATTCAGCTCTGTCTATCTGCCTTAAAAGGTTTTCTACTCATTTCAAATATTAACATGGCAAATATATGGACCTGGTAGTCACAGTGTCTATTCTGTGATTATATAAAATGAGATCTCTTGCCGTTAAGAAAATATGTGTTGGCTTCATGAACTATGAATTGCAAAATATTGATTGCCTTATGAAATAAAAGATGAATAGAACTGCAAGGCATTCATTTTTGGTTTCTTTACTGTAATTTCTATTTTTTTACCTTATTATTTTCTTCTTAATCTCTCTCACCCCCCCCCCCCCGCCACACACACACATGTACTTATATCCTAACATTTGAAGGAAAGTCGACTTAAGTTACCTGGAAAATACTGTGAGAAAGGAACACAGGGTGTGACACACACAGTTTAATCTTATGTCACTATTATATGTCAGTAAGCTCATCGAACTACAAAATAAAGCAGTGTTTTGCTAATGCTGTTGGCTGCATTCTCTGTCCTACTTTTGCTATAATGTGGCAGGCATAATTTTTTTCTCAGCCACATATGAAAGATTACTTTACATTACTAAAATTACATTGTGCATTTTTTAACTGCTGTGTTATTTATTAAAAGTATTGCCATTCCTTTGTCTGCATTTGCACTTAAATATTACAATGTGATTAATGGCTTTAGGCACCAAGCTTAAGTAAATGTCTAACCCAAATAATACTTATCTCTGGCTGGTGCTGGTAGCTGATAATTACCTTCAGCACCAGTGAAGATATATGTAATGCTATTTAATCTCTTTTGACTTGCATTCACAAGTTGTTAAACTCAAAGAATTTAATTAAGCATTAGTAAGGTAGTACTGTGTGAACCTGCAGTTCAGTTATTATGTAGATGAAGTACAACACAACCTAGTAAGGCATAGAGTGCTCTTTAAAGTAAGAATTATTTATTTCCCTCTGAACAAAAAGAATTTCTGTATCCCAACATACCTTTTGTTCTAGTCCTCGGTACGCACATACATGTTATACCATCTGCCCACTTTTAGACTTGGCCTTAGCACTCTCAGAGTGCTGTAATGGGCGAAGTCATTTTCAGCACTGTTTTAGGCATAGATCAACATGTTATGCAGAACTGCCTATTTTTCGTAAGTGTAACCTTGACAGATTAGGTAGTCATGAAACTTATTGATTGTGCATTTAATGATGTTATTGTGTTAGAAGCACTATGCTGCATGAATACTGCTTAGGCTTATGAGACTTATCAGTGCAAACAGACAAGGATGGTGAAAATTATGAGGAAGCTGTTACATCACAAAATCAGTGGTATCACAGCACTAACAGCACAGCTTTCTACCCAGTTTTACCCACATGGTAGTAATTTAGGAGAGACACCCACAGTTTCCTTATTTGGAAATGGCAATCCAAAATTAAATACTAGGGTCACAGTATTTATATAGTACCTACATTAACAACATTAATACATTTAGACATGCAGAGACAACCAACAATATGTGTTCCAAGGTTGTGGCAGGTGTCACTTGAAAGGAATGGCATATGTTGCCATTCAACAGCGTTTTGTCTTTTTGTAGAAGGCATTGTGTTGTCTACTGGTGCCTTTGCATTTTGTTTAATATTTAGAATCCTTTTAAAAATAAGAGAATCACAAGTGCTCAGCTGTGACTATTATCACATGCAGCGCACAATCTCGTTATTTGTGAATTATGTCGCTGTGTAGCTTTCACACTTAGCAAGGGACCTGATAGGAACTGTTGAGATCCAGGAGCTAATTGCAAGCTTTTCAGGTTGACCTGAAATTCTAACCATCTCTCCCCCAGTATGAGAAGATCTTGAAAACCCACACTGCTACGGTACTTAACAAAAAGTATCTCCTGCTGATAGTCTCATACCATGGTACCTAAACTCAGCACTGGATAATGTCTGTAATAAATTCAAGTCACCCATAAATAATACAACTGCTGTTCTGAAATGCTAGAGTTTGCCAATATAGCTGTAAAGTTTCTATAGAGTGAGTATAGATGGAATATAAACTGAAGCTACCATTAAGCACAATCCCCAATAACCTTGCTACAAAGCATATTAATCTACTGGATCCTCCAGAGTTTCAGAAATTTGAAATTCAGTTTCTTGCTAAATACAGTATCACCCATCTCTTTCTAGCAACCTTAAAGGAGGTAATTGCCCCCTTCCATATGTAGTACATTTTGGCCATCATCTTAGACCCCTGGCATTCAAAATGAGTCTCTTCTAGAGCAGCAATACTATTCCTTAATTAGGGTTAAAGCCTTTCTTACTTAAAATTTATTAGATCATTCATGTTCCAAATAAAAAAAATGCGAAGATTTATGATAACTAAAAACAACAAACTAGAAACTTCAAAAGAAAACCAACAAAAAATAATGAAGTCACGCTGTACACTATACTCTCAACCCATGCTTAATTAAATAATTGAAAAACACTCAACTCTTGAACAATCCTACCCCACTTCATAGTTATAAAGTGCATTGTACATACCCAAAACAATCCATGAGTGTTTTTCAACTATTTAATTATCTAATTAAGCATGGGTTGATATTTTTATAAAAGGCTTGCTTGGTGCTAGTATTATATACCCAGAAGGTGAAAGGCCAAATTACCAGAAACACCAGCTAATAAAGCTGAGAGTATAGTGTACAGTGTGGATTCATTATTTTTTTTTTTTGCTTTCTTGACATTTATGATAGGTCCCTAGTCCCAGGATAATATGTGAATTACACACTGCCAGACTATACAACATAATAACAAACATGCCTGTTTGCCTATCTAGAGATGGACATAAATTGGAGTATAGACCACTCCAGATCAGGGTGTCCACAGCTTCCTGCAGGATCCAAATCATTACCCTATTTCATCCAGCACCATGCATTCCACTATCAGTTCAAGGGAGAAAAAAAGGAATCTCACCATTTGTTTTTATGATAGCAAACTGTTACCAGAAGAGCTTAAACTTTCAAAAAATCTTCTGACATATGCAGGCGCACGTGCGCACACACACACACACACACACACATATATATATATATATATATATATATATATATATACATATATATATATATATATATATATATATATATATATATATATATATATATATATATATGGGTCTAGGACATTTCACTGAATCCACATTTCACTGAAACTCAAATGACTGAACACAAATCACTGAACGCACAATTCACTGAAAACTCAATTCACTGAAACACATTTCACTGAAAGTTATATATGGCGTTTTCCCCACTGTAGTGTGACCCTGGAGTTAGTATATATAGTAAGGGGGGAAAATAGTATTATATTGGAATTGCAAGTATCCATGTATATAGTTCAAACTATTTAAAATATGTGGGGGGTGGTACCCAGGGTCGCACTACAGTGGGGAAAGGGCCATATATAACTTTCAGTGAAATGTGTTTCAGTGAATTGTGTTTTCAGTGAATTGAGCTTTCAGTGAAAAGTGCACACTAATTTGACTTTCAGTAAAATGTGCATTCAGTGAAATATCCTAGACCCATAGATACACACACACACACACACACACACACACACACACACACACACACACACACACACACACACACACACACACACACACACACCAACCTACATTGTGATAGAAAACCAACAACCTCGATCAGGCTAATGTTATACAATGATGTTTATAATACTTCCTAGAAAGGGGTCTGACCCCAAATTGGGAACCCATTATGAACCCACTACATCTCATAGCAACAGCTCCTGAATCCACATTGATTTAAAGACAAGCATTGCCCCCTCTGCCCCCCAAGCAGGAACAGTGTCAAACAACAGCATCATAGCTTCTACTCTGTTAGGCAAATATGTAAAGAAAGCTTTAAGGTACTGCATATGAAGCCTTCCAGCAAAAAAGTATATTTTTTACATGTGCTTAGGTTAAGTCCTCTTGCTTGTATAAACTACTTAAAGATTGTGGAACAAGTAACAAACTACCTTCTAAAAGTTAAGTAACAGTTATTTCACAAGAAAAAGAATGAGTATTCAAATAGTGCCAGTAAGGATGAAAGATTAACATTAACTTGTTGGTCTCAGTGAAATGAAAGAACTCAGTAGCACCCTATTATGACACATCAGTGTTCATAATCAAGTGGCGGTCTCCATAGAAATCTGTGTAGTGTTGATATTATGAAGTGCAGTGAAAAAGAACCCGATATCACTCCTCTGTTATAACATATCATTGTTCATAATATATTGGCAGTCTCAATGAAAGTCTTTGTATGGCAAATATTAACAAATGCTGACAAAGAATACTTTTAGTTCCATGGTCCAGATTTGTGTCTTTTGGCTGCACATATGTTTTAAAAGAACAGGTTCTGCAGAGTTATTGAGTGTATAAAAACCTTCTTGGAAATCGACACAACTTTTGGTGGAGGCATGGAATGTTGAATATCAATGCAAACATTGTATTCAAAAAAAAAAAAAAAAAAGAAATAATGCTATGAAATTACAAAGTGTAATCTCAGTCCCTCCTTGTGTTTCATTGCCCTCTGTATACTACCAGATGAGTAAGCCAGCCACATGGGAGTCATAGCAGCAGCTTTAAAATAACAGGTCTAAAAGTCAGTAAAGCATGTGGTCTAACAATTTGCAGCTAATATGTGTAAGAAAAACAGGCATTTCATACATAATTTTCATTTCTCAAGGCTATAAAGCACGACAAATGCTTTAACCAACTGTTATTTGAATATGAGTCACAGTCCTTTTACAATAAGAGATCCCTAGACAATTGTAGTCACTATACAGCCCTCATCCTTGTGATCCTCTTGCAATACCTCCCCACCCCACACACACACACCAGGAATGCTTCTCTACCCTGAACCATCCTCTTCTTTTTAAGAAGGTGGAAATAAACTACAGAAATGTCTTTCTGTTTGGTGCAGATATGTGCTGTTCATCCTGTACTTGGGATAGTGTGTTTCAGTTGTTTCATACTCTAGCGTGTCCTTTCTCTGCTCCTGATAAGTTCTTAAAACCTTCATTGCCTTTTCTGCATCATGGAAAGCTTTACTGCTCAGAGTGAAAAGAACCATGAGTACCACGGGATATAACAATTGAAAGTGGACTCCCTTCTGCCGGCATAACCTCATTGCAGGAGTAAATTAATTATTGTGCTTCTGATTGTCCACTGAGCTGCCAACCCCTTCAGCAGAACTCAAACTTTACCCATTTGTTTTGGGCATATGATTTGTGTCTAGCCAGAATGGCATATATTTGAGAGCCAGAAATGAACTGCTCTGGTCTAGGCACCTATGCAGTCTCCCAGTCTCCCAGACTTAACTCTGCTTTGATTATAAAGGGCAAACCCTTTGCCTGCCTCCTGATGAGACCCAAACAATTTGTCCCGGAACTGAGTCTGGTATGCCATTGAATCTGATATTTTATACCTGGCTGAATTGTCAAAGTCATCTAGGAGCTATGAGCCTCTGATTTTTTGAAGGTGAGATTTAAGAGCCAAATTTTGGTCAGCCAGATCTTGTAGAATATTAGAGTGTTTTTTTTGTCTAACAAATGTAATTTTTATCATTATTTATTCTACACAGCCATGTTTGGAAATCATTTTGAGGGAGACTTCTACTCTCATAATCTCTGACCACTGTTTGGGAATATCACTGGTTGTACTGGGCTATGCCATGTCTGTCACTGCTGTCCGACTACATGCATCACTAATTGTGTTTTTATCTTGGACATACAGACCTTGTAGCATCAATTAACCTATTATGACAGAAAAATGTAAATAATACACCCACCATATGTTCACCGGGAGCCAGCTGTAATTCGGCTGCTTTGCAGGTGACACTGACACTATGCCAGAAATTTTGAGCTGGAACTTAATCCTAATATGAAAAATGATGTCATGATAACAGCAGACATGAGGTCCCTAAGTATAAGTTTGTCATCACGAATCATGCACAGATTATTCACCTGGGAAACACATTCTAGTCAATTTCTCCTTGAGGTATTAAGGAGGGAGGGGATGAGGATATGACAGATAGATCGTGATGTGGGCGGTTTGCCAGGCTAAGTTTTAGTCACCTACCAGACATTGACTTAAGGATAGACTCAGTATAGACAATCAACAAGGATGGTACAGCCTAGCACAGACTCTTGGATAAAAGAGAGATAAAGCTGACTGTCTTTTGTGGGATTCATAACAAGTATCCCTTCCTTGCAGAACCTCCCTGAGTGACAGCGTATACACTGTGAACAACATATTTGCCACTATCGATCCATGTGGTAGCATCCAATTAAGATTCATAGACTCACAGATGTGTACTAGGCTAATCACCACTGGGGCCTTTTTAAGCCTAGCCATGCATCCTAAGTCTCTGACAAGTTCTGGTACCCTTGGTAAGTGTAAGCAAGAGCTTGGGAGATGAGACATTTACAACCAGAGGCCTGGGAAATGCACCATTTACAGGCTGCCTTTGTCCATTGGAGACATAGCTGCCAAACCAGGGATACAGTTCCTATTCCCCATCCTATTGTCCAAGCTGCACATGAATTAGGTTCTGTTTCACATGGATGGAGAGCCTGTTCCAGAAAAGCAATAGTCTCTGGGACACATACCTGTCTCTACAACAGGTCCTACTTATATTACAGGCAAAGTTACATGTTTAGAACAGGTAATTCTGGTGCTGTTTGTTTTGTAGATATGCAGGAGGTCCAGCAGAGTGCATTCTGGTCATGCCTTGTATGCCAAGCATAGATTTCCCACTCAACATCCTATAGGAAACAGAATTCAGGGATAGGGCTTTGAGGCAGTCCACACAAGACAAGTTATTCATGCCTTGTTTTCTTTTAGCAAGGTACCTGTGTGGACATTCTAATTGTTGAGTATGCCTGGTTAAATACATACCAAAGGGGACATTGTAATAGATGATAGGTCTGATGAATGTGGAATACAGTGAAACAATTACCTCCTTGGACCCAGATGCTCTACCTTTATTTATAATTTGTACAAGGTAGAATGATTTCCTCACTGCTGTAAACAAATGATGGTCAAAGACTAGATTATTGTCTATGTTTTTCCCCATGTTCCTGAGTACTGGGTCAATTCTTAGGGGTCTGTTGTTAATATGATAGTTATTAGGGGTGACTGACTTCCCAAAGGATACTATTATGCATTTGTTGTCATTTTTTTTTTGCTTCATGGCTCTGACACCAGTTATTTGTCTGTGTTAGCCCATCTTGTAGAACATTAGTGTTGGTGGGGAGTCTATGACTGCTCTTAATTTGCAATCTTCTGCAAATTTGTTCATCCAGAGGCCCTTGATGTTGGCCTTGACCTCAAAGAAGTAGATGCCAAAAAGGAGCTGCCTCAGGACCGATCCCGGATGGACCCCACTAGTGAGTGGCCTCTTTGTATAGGTGGAATCCCCAATTCTACCTACCTGTGTCCTGTCTGTGAGCCAACTGACTATCCACTGAAAGACATAATGGTTTATACCTAACCTCCTGAGTTCATCAACAATGCCCAAATGGATTATTATTGTGTAAAATGCCTTAGCCAGATCAAGGTAGACAGTGTGAACTGTTTTGCCCATTTTTACTGCTTTGGTCACCTTCAAATATGTCCACCAGGTTGAGAAGGCATGACCTGCCCTTGACAAAACTAAATTGGATTGGTTCTAGTGTCTGGAGGTTTCCCATGTCATTATTAATCATTTCCATAATAATTCTTTCCATGACTTTGCTTATGAGGCTAGTGAGACTTATGGGTCTGTAGTTTTGAAGGACTGTTGATGGCCCACCTTTGTGCAGATGATATTTTCTTTTTTCCATCCATTAGGCAAGGAGCCTGTTTGGAGGCTATGGTTAAATATTGATTCCAGAGGGCATGATAAGTCAAGTTTCATGCTATTTAGAAGTTAGCCTGGAATACTGTCGAGACCCATTCATGCAGTGTTCTTGGCCTTAGAGAGAGCTTTGAGGACCTGTTCCCTAGTGATATATTTGATGGCATTTCCTGAGGGAAGCTGAGGGTTAACAAGGTAAAGTTAGAGCCAAATTTGTCTGCCAGTAGGCATGCTATATCTTCTGGCTCAGTATATGTTGCTCCATTAACAATGAGCTGTGCACACAATTGTGTATTGCCTCTGAGGCTGTGGACATAAATAAAGAATGCCTTGAGGTTGTCCTTGGCCTGGAAGGCCAAATTTACCTCAAGTTTGGCTTTGTAGACTTTATTTGTCCTCTTAGTTGCTTTTTCAGTTTGTTGAGAGCATTTTTTATGGTGGGTGCTACTTCTCTTAATTTTTTTAATAGTAGGAAGTTAGCCCTAGAGTAGTTGAGTATTCCAGTGTTAGCTGGGGTTCAGGGTTTTATTTTTACTTCAAAGGAGACTGTTTTGTGGTCTGAATACATCAGAAAGGACTTCAGTAGATGGCTTCCAGAAGAAATTACTCTGGAGACCAGCCACTTTGAATGGCCCTAGAGGTGAGACAAATTACTCAAACACAGTATCAGAGAAACTGGTGAGTAATCTCAGGTATACGATTTGGATCCTTTGGTCTATAGTATCAAACGTCACACATAGCTATGAATCAAACTATGGGTCCTAGTGAACAGCATATATAGAATGTACAAAAGTTGGGATAATGCAATGCAAAGCTACCATGTCCAAGCTAAATGCTATTATTAGTGAAGCTGGCTTGTTTCCACTGATATCCTCCAGCTACTGGTCACAGTAGGCCTCCTTTTAATTTCTCCAATTTTTGGGGGGTTTCTATTACCATGACAGGAATGGACCCCATTCCTAAGTCAAAGTATGATTAAAGTTCATAAAATTAGTATTGTTTCAATCTTTGATGTTAGACAGAAGTGCTCTTTGCAGCACCAACAATGTGCCAGTAATGACTCCTCCTACAAGTCGTACTGTGTTACATGTATTGGTAACATATCTAAGTACGACTGGGAATTCTTTTTATAAGACCTGTTGCTCCTACTACTATTGGAACTTCTTCCACATTGCCCTCATTTCTGCCTGCAAATCTTGGTATTTTATGACTTTGTGTCTTTCTGTACATAAGATGCTGTAGACAACATGTACCAAGGACCAGGAACCAAAGTCACAAGACAATTTCCAAAACCGAAAAACACTGAAGACACCAGCGAGCCAGAAAAGGTGTAGAATTTATTGAACAGATTGATTAAGCGCTTTCATCGGTTTATAACCAAGACTTCATCAGAATCCCTTTTCTGATGAAGTCTTGGTTATAATCCGACAAAAGCACTTAATCAATCTGTTCAATAAATTCTAAACCTTCTCTTGCTCACTGGTGTCTTCAGTGTTTTTTGGTTTTGGAAATTGACATAAGATGCTATAGTCACTGGGTGTAGCAGTTTCAATGGTCAATGCTACTTTTGTCTTCTTTCATGGATTACTGTAACTGATTTTCCCACATCTATTTTTTGAACTGTTGGTAATGGGTGATCCCATGTGATATAAATTTCATCATTTTCTATAATGCTTTGTGGCTTATGTTTCCAGTGTTTTTCAGCTACTTCAATATCATAATGTTTGCACAATCCCCAATGCAACAGTCTTGCCACATTATTATGCCTTTCAGTATACAGTCCTTCTGCCATTGGTATACCATAACCAGCAACAAGCTGTGCAACTGATCCCAATTCTGCTTTATAAAACCTACATTTGTCTGTTTCTCCCACATGTTCAATGGACTTTTTAAACCAATGTGTATGTTGTCCACTATCTTGGGCCACCAATATTAACCTTTCATCTCCTTAATCCTTCCTGTGTTCAATCCTGATCAACATGAGGTTGTTCCAAGAGTTTTCTGTACTTGCAACTATATTTATGCATTTCCATGTTTCTTGCCTTCTCATCTGATCCTTCACCTTATATTATTTATTTTGTTTTTTTGGCACATTCAGTTGCTGCCTAATTTTTATCTACTTCTGTTTTGATTTCCATTCTTGTTTGCCACTGATATGCTTCTGCTAAACTAAGCAGGGAAGTCATCTTATACTTATTATCCTCATGTTTCAAAACTTTTACTACGTTTTGGTCTTGTGAGGTCAGCAGATATGTATGCAGTCCCACAACTGCAGATCTATACATGTAATCAACTTCAAGGAAGCCCACATCCCCTTCAGAATGGGAAATATATAGCCTTGGTATGCACTGATTTTTATAAATTATTTGATAAGAATACAGATGCCTTAACTGATGTTCTTTAAAACCTTACAGTGAATCAGCTTAGTACTGGGTAGAACAATGTTGGACGTCCTAACAGGAAATGAGCCAGTTGATGCTCAGTTCAGCATGCCATCACCGACTCACTGGTCTAGAAAACAAGATGGAGCACCAAGTCCAGTAAGTGGCCTGATTTATGGGGTTGTCTAGCAGACCTGAGAGACAGGCTTATGCAAGCCTTGATGCTACAAAAATAAACCACAATTAAAACAAAGGCAGCAAATTATAAAGTCCATTGTTATACCTTAAAAAGTTTTTGAAGTTGTTTTTGTCCCCTGAACTCCAACAGCTGGGAGTCACAGTGACACTCTTTTAATACTTATATGCAATAGCTTTAAGAGCATTGTACCTCAGAGGAAGGAAACTACTAAAGTAATACCTTGGTCTTGGATTTAATATACATCCCTCTCATTTTTTATTTTATTTCATTTTTCCATCATTGACCAGGTAAATGAACTGGTCCATGGACTCTCTTTACCCATGACCCAGGTGCTAATGTGCAGTTTGTTACAGTGATAACAATTGAATCACTACAACTTAATGTTCAAAGTTGACAAAACAGTATCTCCTAATAAACTGCAAGTCGGATACAATACCCAAGGCTGACGGTCCAGTGTATTCAACCCCTCTCACTTCTGTGGGAAGGACAAACAACAACAAGCAAGGATAGCTCTAAGAAGAACTTTTTCAAGGAAAATGCTCCTTGTGGGTATTCTGGAGCTATGGACTTCTGACATCTGCTACCTGATAGCTAATTTTCCTTTGAGTGCAATATGTTGCTTCACTATTTCCCAGTCATCAAAATAAAGTGGAGGATTCCAGATGTTTTTATTAAGCTGATATTTTATTCATCAATGAATATGAGGCTACATGAATCATATATGGCAACAGTGCCTGCTTCTTTACCCTCTCCAAAAAATCTGGACAGTGAGCTACTGAGCTTGCTATCTATGCTATAAATGCTAAATGTATTTGCGGACTGGGTTGTGTTTTTTTTTTTCTTTTACCTGCTGGAGGAAGAAGTCGAGCTGCTGGCACTGTTTTCTCATGCACTGCACCTCGAGTGACTTGTTCTTCCTGATTCCTAGCTACTCTGGGTCCAGACTCCAGATTTCTGGGAGTGGGAGACTTGGAGTGCACAGTGCAAGATAGTAGCCACTAGTCAGAAGAAAGTTAAGAAATCCCACCCATGTTCAACAAATCAACCAGCTTACGAATGTACGCAAACTGAGCAGAGGTAAACACTCAGCCAAATTCTGACTGGCTGGCAGTCTGTCTCACAAAGCTGATGTCACTGCACACGCCCCCATGCGTGACGACATCAGCAACAACTTCAGAAGGGGGGAAATTTGAAAAATTATTTGAAAAAAAAATAGGAAATTCAGGAATGAAAGAGGCCACTCAGGAATTTGTGGCATCCCATTATTTTGTCTTCAAAACTGGCAAATACCAAGGAATTTGGTATGGTTGACAGGTATGGTATGCAATGCAAGCTTGTAGATACTCACCAACATCTACATATATCTATTTTTGTTATCTAAAATGTGGTACTGTTTTCTTTAGGGTTTGTGTGCCCCTCATCTTTTTTTAGTACTATTTAGCACTACACTCATTCACATGCTGCTCTCTGTGATATCATTAAAGGAAATTATGACTTCAACTAAAGAAGCTATCCAAATGCTTTGAAAATAGATTTTCATTTCTGAAGCCATATGCAAATTAAATATATAATAAAAGGAATCCCATTAATCCTTGTGAAAAAAGAGATATGCACTATACTTCTAAAGTTATACAGTTATTCATTGCCTTTATTTATACTGTAAATAAACAGTATTTGTTTAACAGCAAATTATATAATGAATAAATTTTAAGTGTCTATCTAGCGCTTATGTTAAATTGGTCATAGTAGATAAGTAATACCACTGAGGACAGGGATATGTCTGCAGTTGTGACAAGTTTAATGATTTTGTTGATCTACTGTATTGCAAGATTATTTTTTCTAATGGAAAAAATATTGGTATATTACTGGCAGATAATAATAAATGATCACATAATCACAATATCAATCAAAAACAGATAAAATAGCATTAAAACACTGATATACTTCAGGAACAGTACAAGACCATGATGACATCTTGTTTGCAAAGCCATAATGTTGAAATACTTGCTTTAAGTTAACAACCAGTTAAGTTTTTATCTCCCAGGGTGGACAAGTACAGCACTTTCAGCAGGAGGAGGGGGTATATGTAATACCAGGTAGAGAAAAAGGAGCAGTAAAGAGTCAGTGAAGAGTAGGACCAAGGGATCTTTAGTCAATACTAACAATTAAGCCGTGCCTCATGTGGAACTGTATTCCCCAGACAGCTATAGTTGGTACTGCACAGAGATTTGTTGTCTTGTACAACAGCGTGACTTGAACATATAGCCAATATTTACAGTTGGCATGTCTTATAACTACACTCACATACATGGGTGGCTGGAAGATAAATCAAGTTAGTGAGATGGCACCCTGAAGGTGAGCAGTCAGCCACTGCCAAGACAGACTGCTGAATCCTACACAAATGCACTCTATTAGCACTTACACAAGTGCATGGATCGTGCTATCCCAAACAGAACCAAGACGCTATCCTCCAAAAAAAAGAAAGCCAATCTGGTGGTCCCCTGCCATAAACAAACTTTACAACAGAAGGAAGAAACTGTTGCAAAAGAGAGTAAAATCCCATGAGTGGAAGAGCTCCCTGGTCAACCTCAGTAAGAAGCTGAGATCCCTTATAAGATCCTCCAAAGCTAGCTAGGAAAACAAAATCGCCACTGATTCTAAGGGCAACCACAAAGCACTCTATAGCTATGTCAAGAATCTCAATGGCAGCACCCAGATCTGCTCTGAGTTACAGCACAATAGCATGAAAATTACAGAACCAACTGATATTGCCAACATCCTGGTGGATAGGTTCAGTGCTAACTTTACCCCCCTCTCACCCCCTAAAAAGCCCATATCTATACAGGAAGAATGCAGAGTCCCTGTAATCACATCTATGCAGGTAAAAGCTGCACTCTCTAAAACCAAAAACACAGCATCCATGAGACCGGACAACATCCCAGGCTATGTTTTACACAATCTTCAGAATTAATTGGCTCCCCACCTAAGCAACATGTTCAGTCATAGTCTTACATCAGGCTTTGTGCCCACTGAATGGCACACAGCAACAGTTATCCCACTCCACAAAGGGGGAGCCGCACTGATCCTGGGAACTATCTCCCTATTAGCCTGATGAGCCTGGTCTGCAAGGCCATGGAACATATCATCATGGAACTCATAAACAAAGACATTGGTAACCTCCAAACTCTGGACCCCAACCAGTTCAGGTTTGTGAAAGGCAGATCATGCCTTCTGAACCTGACTGACTTCTTTGAGGCAGTCACGAAAGCCGTAGATGAGAGCAAGGTGGTTCACACAGCCTATCTTGACCTCGCCAAGGCTTTCGACACCATCCCCCATTCTGGAATTATAGCTAAACTCACTAAACTAGGTGTAAATTCCTACATCATAAGATGGGTTGCCAACTAGCTCACTGACAGAACCCACACTGTAAAAGTTGCAGACTCCAAATCTGACTTCAAACCAGTGGCAAGTGGAGTACCACAGGGTTCAATCCTAGGACCTCTTTTGCTTGGTATCTACTTCTCTGATGTACAGGCTAACACAGAAGACCTCTGGCTAATGAAGTTCACAGATGACTGCAAACTAGAAGCCGTAGTCGAGTCCCCAATTGATGTTGACATCCTGCAGAAGGGCCTCACTGAAAAAGATGCCCGGTGTCAGAGGCATGGCCTCAAGCTCAATGCCAAAAAGTGCATTGTCATTCCCTTTAGTAAAAACTCTGCATCCATGAACTACCACATGAATGGCAGTCTACTTAACGCCGAATGTGTGATAAGAGACCTTGGGACCCAGGTGGACAGTAGTTTCTCCTTTGATAATCACATCACCACAGTAGTGAGGAAATCCTTCTATGTGGCACACCTCATCACAAAAGGGTTCTCATCCAGGAAAAAAGAGGTTATTGTTCCCCTCTACTCGGCACTCTTTACACCCATTATAGAGTACAACACCCCTTTTGGAATGTACATCACAAGACATCTGCAGCAGCTGGAAAGGCAACAGAAGTACCTCACAAAGAGGATTACTGGCCTCAAACAGATGCCCTACACTGCCCGTCTCAAAAAACTCCAGCTTTACTCTGTAGCATATCGCCTACTTCGAGGAAATCTCTGTCTAACACATAAAGCTATGTTAAACCCAGAGCTGTTGGACATGCTACACCTAAAGAAATCCCAATCCCTCTGAGCTACATGCTCTAGAGACCTAAACCTTGTCACCACAATAAACAGGACATGCTGGAGGGATAGATTCCTGTCCCAGAGACTTCCTATACTCTGGAACAAGCTACCCATCTATGTCAAGCAAAGTTCCTCATTAGCACTCTTCAAGAAAAATGTTGATGAGTGGATGGGAAATAAGAAATACACCCTGGGGATCACTTCTGTCGCTCTGCTCGACGGGGCACAGGAAATTAACTTTCTTGGGTGGAGTAAGCCAGGGAACCTTGTTGGCTAGGCTAACTTAGGCCCTTGGGCTGATAGCCTACTACCTACCTATGAACTTATGAATAAATCATTCATGTGGGCAGGTGTCCAGTCAGGAGAGGAATAAAGACTAATGAAAGCCATGGACGAGGGGAAGACAGTACACACTGCCTACCTTAACCTGGCCAAAGCCTTCGACACTATTCCCCACTCAAGCATAATGGATAAACTTTCTCAACTAGACATCAATCAGTATGTTACCAGATGGGTAGTAAACTGGCTCACTGATAGAACCCACCTAATCAAAACAGGGAAAGCCACCTCAAGCAATAGACCCGTAACAAGTGGCATACCCCAGGGTTTGATCTTGGGGCTTCTGTTATTTGGGATTTACTTTTCTGAGGTGTAGGGCAAAACCAGTGGGCTATGGTTGACCAGGTTTGCAGATGACTGGGTGCTATCATTAACTCCCCTAGTGATGTGGACATCCTCCAAGAGGGTCTCACCCAGACAAATGACAGGTGCCAGAAACATAGCCTCAAGCTGAATACCAAAAAATGCATCATCATTCCCTTTGGGGAGAGTGACATCCCCACAAATTATCACATACATAACAATGTCCTAAGCACTCAATCAGTCGTGAGGGATTTGACTTTTAACCACCATGTTCTTCCATTGTACAGAAAGCCTTCTACATGGCCCACCTCATAAGTATGGGTATGATCTCATTCAGGGACAAGAAATCATAAAATTCCTGTATTCTTTCCTTATAAGGCCCATTATTGAGTACATCGTACCTTTTGGCATGTACCTTGCAAACCATATGCATCATCTGGAGAGACCACAGAGGTTCCTCACCAGAAGACTCCAGGGCCTCAAGCATCTACCATAAACAGATAGACTAAAAGCCCTATCCCTCTACTCAGTTTCATACAGACTCTTCAGAGGTGACCTCTGTCTGGCATACAAGGCGATCTAGGACCCCGTCTTGATGGTACTGCTGCATATCCACAAGTCAAGCTCCACTCAAGTAACCTGCACGCATGGCGTCAACCTGGTCTGTGACATAAAAAGGACTTGTTGGCAGGACAGATTTGTGTCCCCCAGACTCACCCATCTGTGTAATAGACTCCCTCTCCACATCAAGCAGAGTGCCTCTTTACCCCTTTTAAGCACAACCTGGATAACTGGATGGGAAACAGAAAGTATACCCCTGGGATTCCACTCATATCCCTGCTGAACAGGGGCATCGGGTGCTGACTTGTCTAAACATGGGCTAAACTCTTGGCTAGGCTTATGATGGGCCTTAGGGCCAATAGCCTAGTAACTTCCTATAATCCTATGATACTATGATCCTATGAAAGCAGGCTTCTAGGATTAAGGCTATAAGAAGTTTTCTCATGCTTGGATTCAATTAGGTAAATTGCTGACAGTGCGGACTAAGAACCAGAGAGAAACAAGGCACAGAGATATATTCACCAGCCTTTTTAGTGACAGAGACAGCAGCTATGGCTGGTGTGTTTGGAAAAAAAATATGATTTATGCCATTTAAAATAGCAAAAACTGTTTTAACACACATTTACTAAAAACAAGAAAAATACACTGAAACATATCTTATCAATCAACAAATCTCAACAAACAAACAGCACTAAGTAAGTGTGTATTGCATAGGGGGTTGCCCCTTCTCTCCTAATTCTTCCCTCTGTTACTTGAAATATACCAGTACTGAGATTGTACTATATCAAGGAAAGGGCAAATTTCCTATTTCCATTACACAGCAATGTCATTCAAAAACATCAGTATCCTGTGAGTAGCTGAATAGTCGATTGCTTCTACCACCACTTTCCTGTATTTGACCTTTCAAACCTATGGCCAGTACAATGTTATTCATATGAGTGTGTGTGTGTGTGTGTGTGTGTGTGTGTGTGTGTGTGTGTGTGTGTGTGTGTGTGTGTGTGTGTGTGTGTGTGTCATACCTGTCACCCTCTTAGTACAAGAAATCTTGTCAAAGCCTGACAAAATGGGGGATAAAGGCCCCAAAATAGGAACAGATTTTAAATATTACTCTTATAAACTTAGAAAATTGCTAGAGTAACAAGGTTTGTGTTAACGTACATTTTCTGAAGGATTTGAACTCTGAAACTCAAATGTATGCCATCATTTATTGACTTCAGTCCTCAGATCATCCCAGTGATTTGTCAGAAAAACACAAATTTTATGAGAAATAGACCAAAAATATGAGACACAAATCTGGGCATTCTGTGAAAATCTGGAAATTTGAGAGGTATGGTGCATGTGTGTGTTTGTTTATAGATATATATATATATATATATATATATATATATATATATAGTGTGTGTGTGTGTGTGTGTGTATGTATATATATATATATATATATATATATATATATATATATATATATATATATATATATATATATATATATATATACACATATATATGACATTTTATATTTCTGATATTACTAAGACGTTTATCCCATGTTTTGTAACAATGAGAATAATAGATAACTTTTATAGGGGTAGTTGTGTTGTCTGGAAGTTAAAAGTCTGATTTTAATTCTGATATTGCATCAGATGCATAGAAATTATATGATTTACTTCTACTTGTTCTGCCAGAAACAGGATAATTAATGTCATTCCAGTCTCCACCAACAATCTAGTAATGGTTAAGGAAAATACTTAAATGTTTATATTGTCATAGTGAGTTCATGGTGTTTAATGCAGGGTGTGTATATATTTAATAACAGTACGGTTTATTAAAAAATGTATTTTTATTAATTACACAACACCATCTTTCTTCATTGTTTGAATCTTATTGCAATATTATATCTTTGACAGTTTTTTTAATGATAATTGCAACTCCACTGCTGTTTGACTTGTTTCCTGACTCAATTACTTTGAGCCATTTTCCCCCTTATTTGAGACCACTGACTAGATATCTTGTGGATCTTCTGGACAAATATAATTTTTGCTTTCGACTTAAAAGTTAGATGAAAAAATAACCTTTTCTTTTTATCTATTTGGATTCCTTTAGCATTTTATGAATCTCTTATCGGCATCAATGTTCCTATGAAAATATTTAGTGGGATGAAAGAAATTAGGTTTTCATAAATCATATCCCAAAAGTCTGAGAACAATTTTAATAAAGAACGCAAATAGCACTTAATACTTCCTGTAAAAACTTCACGCCTAACCAAAACCTCACAACACCAGGAAGGGAATAGTTCAATATTCTATAAAGGGTTACATAAATAAAAGTACCAGTAACATAAACCTGTTCAGACTCTCTACACATTGGTTTGTTTAGAATGATAAGCAGAATAAAATGTATTTTAAAGAGGGAAAGTATAAGACAGCTGCCTTACAACATCACAAGTCATTGTCCATTTTTTCCTAATTAAACGTATTGTTGTAGAACCTTACAACATTTAATATTATTATTAAGAATGTTAAAAATTACTGCATTTTAAACTATTTACTAATTAAAGGCAGTATTCAGAAATTTAGAAATGGCTTGCAACCAGTTATATATGACCTCCTTCAAGAAACAAAAGACAGGAAGTGCACTAGAACGTTGCCTTTGGGTATAAACCACCTCCAGTCAAGCCTTTGACCAAGGAGTCAATGTTCCACTCCAATAAAGTTCCAGTCACAATAGGGCATAACCAGCACTAAAAGGCAGTCCATATATTTCACACTGCTTACAACACATAAACATATCACACAGTCCTAACCCTTGTAGAAGGTAATGTTACATTAATACAGTCAGTTGTACCAATTGACCTTAATTCAGGAGAAAGGGTGAATATATTAAGAAAAGACTGCTTCGCCTCTTTCAGTGATCCAATTGTGTATTTATTCCCCTTGTTTTGGAATAATAAGGTACAGGGGTATCTCATCTGGAATTTAATATTTTTAGATATTAAAAATGTGCAAAATTGTGCCAGCTTCTGATGATCTTGTTCAATTTGCATAGGGAGGTCTTAAGTCAAGGTAATTGTATTACCATTCCAGTTCAAGACTTTATTCTTTTTAGCAGCTGTGAGAACCCTGCAAATATCCTGGTGATTTAATAATTTGACATATATATATGTATTGGTTTATCCAGTATAGGTGATTTTCTAATCACACAATGTGCTGTTCCAATGGTGATCTGATTAGCTTCAGCTTGGTTATCTAGAAGATAGCTAAAGATTTTGTATAGGGTTTCAATCAGATTTGGCTGTTCATATTTCTCAAATACACAACATAGCAGTATATTATTGCATCTCCTTCTAGCCTCCGGATCCAAGAGTTTTGCATGAATATCCTGAATGTTTTTACTATTATATTGAGAGTCTTTTTGAAGTTGTTCAATTTTAATTTCATTTTCTATGACTTTTGCTTCTGTTATTTTGAATCTATTGGCTATTTGATTGATTATATTACTGAATGTTTGAAGCTGGTCAGAAAGTTGTTGTATGGCAGATTGTAGAGGTTGCGGTGTTAATTTTAACTCTTCAGGGATAGAGGGTTGATCTGTTTTCCCCTTAATTGATATTTTTTCTCTTCTTGCTGATTGGCTGTTTGCATCTGTTTTGAAACTTCTTTTTCTGGTGTGGAAAAAGTTGATAGTTTATTTTTTGTTGTTTGACTATACATATGTTCATTTACACTTGCCATTTTGTTACTTCAGTAAAGTGTTTTTTGTTGTTAAAAGTCTAGTTGGTCTTTCTTTAATGTTACCACAAGCTTATTTTAATTCTTGCGTTTTTTGGAGAGTGCACATGGATGAATCAAAACACTCCCTTCAAGCACGTTCATGAGAGTTTTAATGAGATATTTTAAATGCAGGGCAATATGGTAATGTAAACTTTAACATTTTGTTATCAGAGTACCATGTTTATTCAATATGTGATTTAAATATAATTTTTTTTATGGAGCCTTGATGACACAGTGTTTATAGTTCAGCCACCAATTTGATTCCCCGCCACTTAGTTTATAATCATATTAAAGCAGAAAATGAAAACAGGAAAGTAACAGATGTTAGATGTAGGGAAAAGAGGATGGAACTAACACAACAGCTTTGAATTTTGTTTACAGTTGCTGTCAGCATATGGAGCTAAATTTTGTGAACATACCAACATGATTAAAGGTAGAAGTGGGTTAAGGAGACATGAAAAATACAGGAAGAAACAAAAAGGTAGCCCTAGGATTTTATTTTTGCTCCCTGATACCCAGTGAATATCAAATCTCTCTCCCTCCCTGCCACCGAGTCAACCCATTCATTTCTTCATGGAGATGAAAACCTTACAATCTGTGTATTTCTCCCATAGATGAGGAGCAGTACCATCATTTAAATTTGTGGAATTGGGTTTTATTCGTTTTAAGTTCTGATTCCCAAAGTTCAGTGTGCCATGAATGTAAACAAGGGGTATTTTAAGAGGCACCCCCTCAATGGGCATGCTCCCTTAAAAGGCAGATAGCCCCACTGATCAACACTGTCCACCAGGGGTTCTTCCTTGAGGCACCTGCTCCATGAATTCACCAACCAACTTTTACAGTTTCAGAGCTGCTAAAAGAACCCAGTGGGTCATATTCAAGGCTTTAACCCTCTAAACAATCTAGCTGGCTAAACGTTGGATCATGGATTTAAGACAGAAGATAGAAAACAACAATGTATGACAAAAGGAGGGGCAAAAAATGGGGGATACAATGTTGTTTAGAGACATGAGGGAAATGGGGTTTAGGGTGTGCATGAGACTGAAAAATATTGAGTGGGATTTGTAGAAGATAAGAAGTCTTATAGGATGACTAGGGAGGAGACAAATAAGGATATGAGATATATGTCAGTAGATGAAGAAAGGAAGCAATACAACAGTGCAGGCATAGAGAGAGAGGAGGAAGGGAACAATGCATGGAGCAATGTAGACAGCAGGAGAATAGGAAGAGGAGGAAGGGAAGGCGATTACTAGTATTAACATTTGCATATCTATTGTAAGTGGGTGTAGAGAGGGCATAGCAAGGACAATGGAGGTGTAGACAGGGACTGGAGAAATTGAGTCAACTTAGGCAAAGATTGTTGCAATAGTGGTATAAAAGAGGAGTAGAAAGAGCAGAACGGACATGTGGTAGTTAAAAGTAATAAGACAGAAGAGGAAAAAAGGTGAGTGCACAAGGCAAGGATGTTAAGCTTGGCAGACTGAAGGAGAACAAAGAAGTAAAAAAGACAAGAGTGATGTAAATAGGTTTAGCCTGGAGACAGGATGGTGGATCAGAAAAGGAAAGTAAGAAGGTTCCTCAAAAGCCACTTAAGGGGTTGTTGGAAGAAGAATCTAATATTGAAAAGGCAAGAAGGTGTACACTGAAAAGAGAGACTATTGGTGTTGTAGCTATATGGTTAATGATCTGAATGCTAACTTGCTGCAGATCATAGATGAAAGATTGAGTGTCAGAAGCCAACAATTCATTTTAAGTTAGTGGTCACACAATCTCAGAGTGAGAACATAGTATTTACTCCACGCATCTGCAACCTTCAAAGTGAGAAAGCTTCTGTAGAGGGGGAGCATTCAGCATTTTTGCGTTTTTGTTTTTCTTTTACCATAATTAAGTTTTTATATTCCATGTATTATAGCTAGCTGCCTTTCACACACCTGACATTTTGATCACTGACTTTTCTTTTAGTAAACTGTATAGTGAAAGCTGAACTATCTTAGGCAGACTAAGCCAATTTTTTACCATGATAATCTTGAAAGGAAGTACAGTGGTTCATATTGAAACCAATCACCTAGCAGAAGAGACAGTAGTTGAAGACATAAAATGGACCAGAGTTATCCAGAAAATCCAATGAACAAGAAAGCATGGTAGCCTTAATGAAACTGCTCCAAATGTCTGATACTATTAGAAGGAGAAAGGAATGAAAACTAAGTGTAATTACTGGCTGAAGAACATAGTATTGAGCAATGGTACAATATTATTAGAGATTTTGGAAGCACATGGGAGGAGGTGGAACTATTTGCCAGAGACAGGCTACATCTTAAAGTATGTTTCCTAGTGATTCCTTTAAATTAAGTTGGAAGTGGATATATGAAGGAAAATAAAATAAGTCATGGATGAATGTGCTCCACCTATTATCTGTGAATAGCTTCTTGTGAGTGAATTATGAGTCTACGCTGCTTACAATTGATTTATTGTTTTGGTTCAAAAATGGTGCATCTCTCAGACATGTTTCCATGCACTTCCTGGAACAACACTGGCGCATCAGGATCTGCTTACAGATATTTTCAGAACTATTCTACATCTCTGTCTTATTCTGTAATGGAGCTTCCCTTTCCCTCAGGCCTGAATTTGTACTTAATGTTCCTTGACACAGTATTCTTGGCTGAGTTGAAATATATGTTCTGGAAGATACTACTGTTGATTTCTAGATTGTATCCTTCCCAGCACCAAAATTCAGTCCTGGTGCTTGTGTGTCCTAAATGCATACCATCCATCGGCCATAAAACAATCCAGTTTGTATTTAAAACTAATAAAATTATAGTTTCTTACATGAATTAGTAATGGGTTTCATGGTCTGCAGTTTTGTTTCTGCTTTGATGCTGAAGTGTGTTGGGCCTTCTAGCAAATACACTTTAGTAACACTAGGTTCCACAAGAAAACCCCGATCAGTCATAAATATCCCCTTTGTAAACTACTTATAGCCTTCATTTTTTTTTGTGTATTTGACTTATTACTTCTTCATTTCCCTATCATAAAATTGTCTTTTTTTTTTCATTTCAACCGGTTAACACAGAACAACAAAACTGGCTATGAAACTCCATTGTGGGCCAGAGAATTACTTGTATATAGTACAGAGAACAGTAAGTTCTTTAATAAGTACTAAATGGTTTATAGTAACACTACCTTGTTATAAATAAAATATTATTCATAAAGAAGCGTGTCGCTTGTTCATCTCTTACAAATAATAAGGAGGCTTAGGGTTTCGTTTAGATGCTTTAATATACAGAAACACATCAGGATGGATAGCAGCATCTTTAAATATGAATGAACTAACAAACAGAGGTTACATATGTACATGTTCACATCTCAACAGCTAACTATAAAATGGCAGTCTGACTTGCATGTGCTCACTATTTATACACTTGTGCAAGCCTTTGGATAGCTTCTTAAAGGTATTTACACAGGAAGAAGCATGAAAGCACAACTCAGCCTTCAGTTTGAATTTCTTCACCTCCATAAGTAACAAGTTTCGCACACCTTGCCAAGTCAAGTCTTTTAATTTTACAGACTCTAACAAATATTTCTGCAGACATAACAGTACACTTGGAGCCTATATCAACGGGTTTGCCATTTTTCCGAACAGTACAAAATACTTCATTCTCAGCCCTTAAATCTATTGCATTTACTGTTTCATGAAATACTGACACACCATCAACATAAAGATTGTCCGGCAACCTCACACCATAGCTTTCTAATTGATCAACTCGTTTCTTAAAGTGTTCTCTTTTAATGAAAGAATTAGGGCCTTTTGATTTACAAAATCTTTGGAAATGATTCCATTTATTGCATTTGTGGCATTGTTGACCAAAAGCTAAACATTTCTCCCTTTTAGATTCATGATTGTCTCCACAATTATGGCAGTTGGTAATGAAACTAGATTGAAGCCCATACTTTGAGTTTGCTGACTCACTGTTATACTTCACAAACACTGCGCAACTTCTGGAATGTGCAAGAAAGTTCTGGGGAGCCTTGCAGCCTTCCCTGGTAAAACCTGTAGCTGCCATGTGCTTGGGCCTGTTTCTTTTAGCCATGTACTGCATAGTATCAATATGAGCTTTCTAAAGTTGCTCTCGTTTCGTTTGTAAGCATATTTGTGTGCTTCTCTGTAAGCTCATATATCTGACAAATCTCAATGGCCTTTTTCAAAGTTAAATCACTGTCATAAAGCAACATCTTTCTTACAGCATCATCTTTTATGCCACACACGTCTGTCTTTTACCAACTCATCCCTTAAGACACCAAATCGGCGCATTTTAGCTCTATTTCTCAGGTTATTTATATATGCTGCAAAACTTTTACATGGCTTTTGATCCCATGTGTAAAATAAGTGCCTCTCCATTTTAACATTTATTTGGGGGTTACATATTTCTCTAAATTTATGTTTTAAGCACTCAGGATCCTCTCGTGACTCAGCCTGTATAGCAATATGACTGTTTTCTCCCTCTATAGTATAAACAGCAGATGATACACAAATGAACATTCCCTTTCTATAGCTTCGACCCAGCTAAATTAAACAGAATAAATGCCTTTGTATGATCATCTTTATCAGAAAATGCAGCTTGTACAAAAATGTTGTACTCTTGCTCAAACAATCTCCAGTTCTCAGCAATATTACTGTCAAACACAAGTGCACTTGGCTTTCTAAATCCATCTGCCATGCCCACAAAGTATATACAAACACACTTAACATATATTCCTTGTAATTATGTATGAACAAACAGTACTGTGAGCTTATAACAACATCCAAATGCACAATAAACTCTTCAAAATGCTTTACTTGATGAAATTTACTCTGTAATGGTCACACTCTGCAAAATAACTTTACTATAACACTGCACAAACATGCAAACACTTTATACACTTCTGAAAACTCAAATGGCTTTGCTTAATACGAAAATACATATGATTTGTGAAATGTGGTCATTATCCCTTATTTTATTCACTTTATGCAATTCAGACTTTAGTTCAAATATTTTCCGTAGTAATTCAAATAGTTTTATCAATATCATACATATTGTTTTTGTGCAAATATCGTTTAAAGTGTTCTGTATGCCCCTTTGCATATTATACAAAAGAAAATAGTGCTGAGCAAGTTTTAACACCTGAAATTAATTTCTGACCTGTTTTTGAAGTTTGCACATTATGGGAATGAGTCACTGCTGTATATTAGCTGTGCTGCTCGATTTTGCCTCTGGTTCATTGTCTGGCCTATGTCCTTTTAGAAGTGCCGATTCTGACTTCATTTCCATTTAGATATCCTGGTTATGACATCATGTCACTCGTTCATCTCTGTTACAAATAATAATAAGGTTTGGGGTTTCATTTAGATGCTTTAATATCCAGAAACACATCAGGATGTATAACAGCATCTTTAAATATGAACGAACTAACAAACAGAGCTTACATATGTACATGTTCACATCTCAACAACTAACTATAAAATGACAGTCTGACTTGCACGTGCTCAGTATTTATACACTTGTACAAGCCCTTGGATAGCTTCTTAAAGGTATATACACATGCATATGGATCTACAAAGTGGCCTCATGGTACTGAGGGATAAAGCCTTTAATATGCTCCCAGTAACTAATGTTTAGTTAGTGGCACAGGTAATGGAGGGATAACAGGGGGAGGATGGAAAGGAGTGACCAACATCGGTTTGCCCACCCTGGTGGGGAAGGAGGGATGCAGCCTAGGTTGTCTGCAATAAAGCAGCATTATGAGTTTGGCAGGCTCTGTGTTATGTGCTGCTTAGTCGGGAGGTTGCTTGTACATGGAAGCATGCAGGAACTTCCCAAAGGCAGTGACTGTAGTGGACACAAGGCTGCCATAAGGTTCCAGGAGTTAGGGAACATTCCTTGGCAGCAGTATAATGCTGTACTAGTGTCCTCAATCTCCTCACCTGCGTGTATGTGGGTCAGTCGCAGGTAGGGTCTGTGGTGTGTCCGGTAGACCTGGTGAACAAGTAGAGAACCTGGTGGCAGGTGATGGTTAGCTATTGGGAGGACAAATATTGTGAATAAAAGTCTATTGGAAAACATTGCGCCAAACTATTATCCTAATTTTACTATGGTAGTTTTGAATAATGTGGAAAAAGTGGATACTTCAGAGTTAGAGCTGTCATATTTAACCTCCGCGTCCTTTCTGGTGGTCATCTTAAATTCTACTGGAAGATAAAGTTAACTATATATGACTAATTGCAATTAGCAGAAAGTGAATTGAATATTTTGATGAAGTAAAAGTTGCCACTTTGTAAATATCACAGAATCGTGTTAGAGAAAATTATCTACCTGGTGGCATAGCTAAAAAGAAGAGATTAAAAATTAGGAGTTCAGTAAATTAAGGGAGCAGTACTGACCTAGTGTAAATACACTGGACACATACATCTAGCTGGAATTCACCCTTCTTGCAGAGAAAAGTAGCCCATCAGTCAGCCTTGCAAGCATCCATCCTCATAAATCCAGGTTAGTGCCCTTAGTGATCAGTGTTTTTATTATATCTGTGCATGAAATTTAACCAAATTCCTTTGCCAAATCCACGTTATCTATGGGTGATTGAAATCCATATTACAGGGTATAATTCCCAAATTAAAAAAAGCCAACAAGATTTATCTAAGATCTTCCAGTTGTGAAAGAATGGTGATAAAGGTAGACTCACGTGGAGTATACAGTAACATAAGGGTGTTTTTCATCAGTACATGAATGAATTATTTACTCAATAAATGTGTTAACCTGAACTGTTTGTAGTTATTTGGGTCAGACAGGGAGCTTTCCATGTGACAAAGACAGCACTAGCTTATTTGCAGACTGAGAACACAAATACACTCTCAAATGTTTCATTAACTATATTATATAAAGAGGAAATGTATACTTAGCTCATTTCATGTAACAAAGCCCAGGAAGGTAATAAGATTGCACGTTTTTCTATGTCCAAAATAATGTCATCTTTTGTAATTTTCTGACTTGTACTTTCATTTTGAACAAGGGAGGAGATAATGTCAGTTTAGAAATAACACAATTTATAAAGTGAAGGCAACATTGTCATTGTTGCTGCTTTTCCTATTTTTCTGTAAAAAGCAGTGCCTGACACATAGCATAATATGTGCCAAGTGGAAATGTGACAGTCTCTCTCTCTCAACATACTTTATAGTTGCCTTTTAAAGTATACTATCTTAAATCTCATCTCTAGGTTAGTGGAAGAGTTAAGTGCAAGAATCTCCGATTTGATGTTACAAAGTAACCTAATTTCTACCTGGATGATTCTTTTTATAATTTAATATCCATGTACTTCTTGGGTAAGGTGGTATATAGTAATCAAATGTTAGCTGTCATGAAAATTATTCCATCATTGTCCAGAGTATCAGTGCTGAATAAACTGTTATCCCACCTTTGGACATTGAAACAACATATACTCTGTGTAACATTACATGGCTTGCAGTCATTAACATTCTTGTTTACAGAACTGAAATATTTTATTTACAGTTAATTTAAACGTTTCATAGTTATATAGTAGTTTCATAGTATAGTACTAGGCTATCTGTCCTGGGGCATTTGTAAGCCTAGCCATAGTGTTGTGGCTTTTGCCACCCTATGAAATGGTACAAAAATGTACAGAATAAATCTAAAATACTGTGCCTCTGTCTAGTAGTGACACAATGAAGGTCCCCTTATATCATAGAATTAGTTTACTGTGCCCCTGTCTAGCAGTGACACAGATGTGACCCCTGGGGTAAACTTACGATCTCCTATCCACTCATCAAGATTTATCTTGAAGAGAGTCAGTGAGGGGCTCTGCCTAATACGAACTGGGATCCTGTTCCAAAGCATGGGAAGCCTCTGGGTTATGAATCTATCCCTCCAGCATGTCCTATTCATACTTGTGCTGAGGTTTAAGTATGAAGATTACTGATCCTACAGACATTGCCAACATACTGGCTGACAGGTTCAGTGCAAACTTCTCCCCTCCCCAAAGGAGAGATATCTATACCAAGCGATTGCAGCCCCCCAAACATCTCCAACGCCCAAGTGAGAACTGCTCTCTCCAAAGCAAAAAACACAGCATCCATGGGACCTGATGGTGTCCCCGGCTGTGTGCTCCACGAACTCAACGAGGAATTAAACCCACAGCTAGGACAGCTGGATTTGGATTTTTTGAGGTGGAGCATGTCCATCAGATCCTGATTGGACATGGCCTTGTACGTCAGGCAGAGATCACCTCTGAGCAGGCGGTATGCTACTGAATAGAGCTGAAGTTTCTTTAGTCTGGCAGAATAAGACATATGTTGGAGACCCTTGATCCTTTTGGTGAGGTACTTTTGTGGTCTCTCCAGCTGTTGCAAATGCCGGGTGAGGTACATACCAAATGGGGCATTGTACTCAATCATGGGTCTGATGATGGAGGAATATAGGGGTACAATGACATCCTTGGATCTGGATGTGAATCCCTTCATGATGAGGTGTGCAAGGTAGAATGTTTTTCTAACCACTTTGGCAACATGGGTGTCAAATGAGATGTCACTGTCTACTTGAGTCCCTAGGTCTCTGATTACGTTTTCCGTACTCAGTGGGTTGCTGTCTATGTGATAATTTGTGGGTACTTTGTTTTTTCCAAAAGGGATGACTATACATTTTTTGGCATTTAGTTTAAGGCCGTGACTACGGCACCAGTTGTCCGTTTCAGTGAGGCCTTTTTGTAGGATGTGTGTGTCTGCTGGTGTATCGACTATGGCGCCTAGTTTGCAGTCATCTGCGAACTTTGTCAGCCACAGCCCTCCCATGTTTGCTTTAACATCTGAGAAATAAATGCCGAACAAGAGGGGTCCCAGGACAGATCCCTGTGGGACACCACTTGTGACTGGCTTTGAGTCTGACATTGCTCCAGTGATTTTAACTTTATGGGTTCTGTCCTTTAGCCAGTTTGCAACCCATCTAGTGACATATTGTGTCGAAGGCCTTAGCCAAGTCCAGGTATGCTGTATGGACTGCTTTGCCCTCATCAGTGGCTCTAGTGACTGTTTCAAAAAAGTCAGCCAGGTGTAAAAGGCAGGATCTGCCCTTTACAAAGCCGAACTGGGTGGGGTCAAGTGTCTGTAGGTCCCCTATGTCTCTGTTTATGAGTTCCATAATGATTCTTTCCATAGCTTTGCAGACCAGGCTAGTTAAGCTTATGGGGCTGTAGTTTCCAGGGTCTGTAGAGGCACCCCCCTTGTGGAGTGGGACCACTGTTGCTGTACGCCAGTGTTCAGGTACATATCCCGAAGTAAGGCTAAGGTTAAATAGCATTTTTATGTGTGGGTTTAGCTCCTCTTGGAGTTCACGTAACACGCACCCCGAGATACCGTCAGGTCCCATTGATGCTGTGTTTTTTGCTTTGTTTAGGGCGGTTCTCACTTGGACATCTGAGATGACAGGGAGATTACATTCAGCTGGGATAAGTATTTCTTCTTTTGGGGGTGAAGGAGGGGAGAAATTTGCACTGAACCTGTCATCCAGAATGTTAGCAATATCTGTGGGTTCAGTGTATTTTATGATGTTGTGAACCAACTCTGAGCATATCTGAGGGTTTCCGCTGAGGTTTCTAACATAGCTGAAGAAGGCTTTGTGGTTATCTTTAGTGTCCTTAGCGATTTTTCTCTCAAAGTTTGCCTTGGATGTTTTTATGAGAGAACTTAGTTTTCTGCTAATGTTGATCAGAGATGTCTTCCCTTCATGGGATTTCGCTCTGACGTGCAGTAGCTTCCTTCTTTTGTTATACAATTTGTTTATGGCTGAGGTCCACCAGGCAGGACGCTTACATTTGGTGGAGAGGGACTTGGATTTGTTTGGGATTGCATGATCCATGCATTCTTGGAGATGTCCATAGAAAGCATTTGTGAAGGATTCGCATTGTGGGATGTGGTATCCACTGGCACAGTGGGCTTAAAGAATACCATCTCAGTCTTAAGAAGAGTGAAGTCTGCTTTTGAGAAGTTTTTCACTGTGGTCTTTTGTGCTGGGGTGGAGGTGGGATATGTATATCCGGGTGATTAGTTTGTGGTCAGATCTCACTAGTGAGGGGTATACTTCGGTGTGGAGCATTTTGTCCCCATGTTTGTGATGATCAGGTCTAGTATATTATCTCCCCTAGTGGGAGAGGTGACTAGTTGTTCCAGTGCATTTGAATTTATGAATTCCAGGAACCTTTGGGCTAGGGTATTAGGGCTAGAATAATGTACCCAATCTATGTTTGGGTAGTTGAAGTCTCCCAGTATGATGGTATTTTGTGATACATTCATATCCTCCAATGTCTTCAGGAAGGCTGAGTGGGGTTCTTGAGATTGGGAGGGTGGTCTGTAACATGCTACCAGTTGTATAGCAGTTTTGCCTATGGTTAGTTGCACCTGTATGGTCTCTGATGCTTCATGTGTTGCTACTAACCTGGAGGTGTGGGTATCCTTTATAAATATGGACACTCCCTTTCCCTTTGTGGTTCAGCCCGGGTTTTGGGGCCGAAAAGCATGATACGAGGTATAGCCTGGTAGCGCTGGGGTGCTCTCAGGAGCCTTGAACCAGGTTTTAGTTACTGAACAGACGTCAATGTTCTCCATGCTGAGGAGTGCATCAAGTGCCTGCATCTTGAGATTTAGACTTCTGGCGTTGAGCAGCATTACCCTTAGTTTTTTTCCATTTTTGTTTTCTAAGGAGGTGGGTTTGTCTTTTGAGCCTTGCCTAAAAAAGGCACTATGGGGGTGGCAAGAGCCTTAGCCAATATCCGGAAGCCCAGTGGTGACAGGTGTAAGCACCATATTATGATCAACACAGACAAGCAAAGCTCAAGTAACCAAGAAAAAAAACCGCCAAAGTGGATCCAACAAAAAGACGCCAGTCGAAGTAAAAATCCCAAAATACTTTACTGTTTGTGAGCGCTTTCATGCATAAGATACATGCACTTCTTCAGACAAACTAATAGCAACTGCTTCAGTACTATTATAGTCCCTCTAACATTTCACATAATAGAATAATTGATTTAATTAGTTAATTAACCATCCCTTTAAAAAATCCTACTGCAGTTAAACATTTCTCAATAGAAAAATACAAAATGCATATGTTCAATCTTGACCCTGGCAGAACATTAAAACAACAAAAAGTTTACCTAAACGAAATATATGCTTCGTACCCTTAAATTTACTTTTATTTTGTAAGCATGGCAATGTATTTTCATCTTAAAAACACCCGCTAACTACTAAATAAATTAAATTATGTTATGTATGAATATTATACAAGAAAGAAAACTTTACAAAATATTTTATGTTAAATAAAAATACATTACATTAAAAACATTGTACGTTATACATCTTTACTAATATTGTTTATTAATTCATTACCATCATCTCATAAGAGATTTTAACTTTAACAGACATTTGATGGAACACATTTCATTTATGCCTGGAGGAGTATAGGCACAAGTTTTGAGCTGCCACAATAGCTCAGATTCTTCTAACTTAAGGTGCCAAGGGCCACCTCTAGGATTCAACTCTATCTTTTGCACTACTGTGAATAAAAAACCATGAGTTGGATTTTCAAATATATGTTTTGCTAAAGCATTTGTTAATACTCCCTTGGAAATTGCATACAGGTGCTCGTATATTCGTTGTTTTAAATGACGTTCCGTCTTCCCCAAATAGAACGCAGCGCAGATTTTACAACTAGCGAGATATACTACGGCTTGACTGTTACAGTCACACTTATTATTCATGTAGTATTTTACATCGCGAATTGTAAAAGAGGTACCTGTCTTTATATATTTACAATATCTACAACAGCCACATCTGTACATTCCATTATTCAACTTTTGTTCATTAGGTGTGCGTTCCAAAAGAACTTTTAGGGAAGGAGCCTTCTTAAAAACAACTAATGGTTTTTGTCCTAAAGTCTTACTCAAATGTGTGTCCTGAGTGATAAATTCCCAGTTATTATTAAGTATGCGTCTTATTTCTGGTGACAACATATTAAATTGTATAAGGAAACAAGTACTATAATCCACTTGTTTTGAACCAACATTAGCCAATGGGCGTACTTCACTAGTCAAATTTTCATTCTCAATAGGTATATTAATCTGGTCTGTTTTTAAAATTGGTCCTAAAAGGCCAATCTGTCTTTTATGGGTAACCTCGACTATCACAGAGTTAATTAATTTGTTCGGGTACCCTCTATTTAAAAACATGGAAGCCAAATAATGACATTCTTCTTCGAATGCTATTGCTTCGGAGCACATTCGTGAAGCCCGTACTATTTGGCTTTTCACCACCCCTTTCTTTTGAAAGTAGGGGTGGCAACTAGTGAAGTGAAGGAAGGAATTACTATAGTGAGGTTTCCGGAACACACTAGTGCAAAATAAGCCTTTTTCGAAATCTTTTCGAATTAAAATGTCCAAGTAATTTATAGAAATCTTATTAAAGTTATGAGTAAATGACAAAAAAGGGGTAAATTAATTCATAACTCCAATTAAATTTTGAGCCACTTCTTCGTCTCCCTTAAATATTATAAGGATGTCGTCTTGGTACCTTGTGTACCATACGACGGCTTCCTTATATAATGAATGTTGGAACAAAAAAGTATGTTCCCAGTAAGCCATTACTGAATTTGCAAAGCTGCCCCCACAAGGGGAGCCCATTGCAACGCCTGTTAGCTGTAGATACAGGTCTTTTTTGAACATAAAGAAATTATTGCTCAACACCAATTCTAAAAGACTAATAATCAAATCAATGTTGTTCCCTGGCACACGTTTATATAGCAAAAAATCCCTAACCCAATCTATACCAATATCTTGTGGAATCACCGTATATAAATCCCTGACATCAGCTGTCAGGAAATTAAAATTGGTGTCAAAGGGAATGTTATTCAAAGATTCCAAGACATGCCAGGAATCCTTACAAATTTGAGGCTCAGTCTTAAGTGTATCTTTCAACTTATTGTCCACCCATTTAGCACATGAATATGTAATAGACTGACGACCATCTATAATTGGTCTAAACGGGGGACTCTGAATGTTTTTGTGGAGCTTAGGGACTCCAAAAATAACTGGCACTAATGGAGCTAGAATAGTTAAGTATTGATGTAAAGCAGTGTCAATACTGCCCTCAATGAATAAGTCGCTTAACACATTTTTTATTTTAACATAGGCTTGGTTTAACTCATTTAAGGAGACTTTTCTGTAATTGTCGGTTGATAACATAGTACGCATCTTTGCTTCGTAGTCTTTTTCGTACATTAACATAGCACCACCCCCCTTGTCGGGCTTCATCACCCGGATTTTATGGGCTTTGACTATTGCGATCAAATTATTGTCGCTTACATCAGAAGTTTTATTATGGATAAATTGATTATTCAAGCCCCTCAGATGAACTTCAGTGATCTTTTCAAACAAAAGAATATTATTATCAAGGGGGGGTTGTACGTACTAGCTATACGTTCACTACAAAACACATTACTATTCTGTCCTAAAAGCAACTTTAAATTGAGCTTTCGTGTGAATAATTTAAGGTCACATAACATACGAGCAACATTAGGCTTTTGAGGTAAAACAAAATTAAAGCCTTTTGCTAGTAATTCAATAAGGTTTTGAGAGACTTCAAATTTAATATAGTTGTAAACACGAAAGTCTCTACTGTTGCTGAAAATGATTTCAGGTTGACAGTACGTTACTTCCTGCGCCAGTTGTAAGCCTTCTTGTTCTGCGTTTTCTTGCCCCAATTCGCATTCTTTTTCTTGGCATTGGAATATACACGTTGAAAACCCTGTGGGTTTTTATGCTCAATTTGTCCTTGATTATTCCGCTGTAGACCCTGTTGGTTTTGTAGCCGTTCGCTACGTCGGGGTAGATTACTATCATTATCGTTAAGGGACGTAAATTCGTCCACAGTTGTTTCTAAATGTTCAGCGTCATTTGTCACATTAACATTATTATTATTATTTGTTATTGGTGGAATAGAGTCATATGTTGACTTACTGACAGGTGGATCTGGATATGCAGTTCTTTCCTCATATGCCAGTTTCTCTCTATTAATTTTTCGTTTTTTTGTTTCACTTAGTTTTTTTAACAAAATATCTATACTTGTGAAAATCCTGGTATATTCATACTCATAGCGGCCAAAGTGTAAATCATTTTTAATCTCCTGTTCAAGGTTCTCTAACTGCTGTTTTAGATCGGACATTTGTTTTAAATATTCACAAGTCAGTAGATCTAAGAAATGGAGTCCTTGATCATTAAAAAAAGAAGTTAGACGTAGATGGAACTCTGAGTGTTTAATTAGACCTACAGGGTATTTCCATTGTCTGAGTCCCTTCGGGACTATCTTTAAATTTATACACTCCTTGAAATACATAGTTTCCAGCTGTAGCTTTTTGTATTTTAGGAGACAGGTATCAAAAAGTTTTAATTTATGAACAATGTTATTACCTTCTTGTTGTTGGTTCAAACCACTCAAAGTGTTGCCAACTTGGTCGCGAAAAATGTTACTTGGAGTGTTGAAAAATTCTTGCAGTGCAGGTAACGCGTTGTTAAATGTTTGTGCTCCATCTCTATTGTTAACGTTAGGTGGAGATGAGTTGTTTTGGTTACTTACAGGCTGACTCGATCTCGTTGCCTGTGCGGGCTGGATACTGCTTGATAGACTTTGGTTTTGATTAACTTGTGAATTTGTAATATCCACTTGTGTCGATAAAAACACACTAGGGATAGCATTAAAAGACACGCTGGTCCTAGGGCGTACTGCTGGCAAATTGTCCAAATGCCGGCTTTTAACTTGTTCCGCCAAGTCATCCACTCGCTGTGTGAGCTGCAAAACAAGGGCTGTAAGGTTTCCAATGGGATCCGTATCACAACTAGGTACACCACTGGAATCGGGATTTGGGGTAAGCAACGACTGCGACTGCTGGAGTCCACACTTTTCAGCCATGAAAAACACAGACAAGCAAAGCTCAAATAACCAAGAAAAAAAACGCCAAAGTGGATCCAACAAAAAGACGCCAGTCGAAGTAAAAATCCCAAAATACTTTACTGTTTGTGAGCGCTTTCATGCATAAGATACATGCACTTCTTCAGACAAACTAATAGCAAATGCTTCAGTACTATTATAGTCCCTCTAACATTTCACATAATAGAATAATTGATTTAATTAGTTAATTAACCATCCCTTTAAAAAATCCTACTGCAGTTAAACATTTCTCAATAGAAAAATACAAAATGCATATGTTCAATCTTGACCCTGGCAGAACATTAAAACAACAAAAAGTTTACCTAAACGAAATATATGCTTCGTACCCTTAAATTTACTTTTATTTTGTAAGCATGGCAATGTATTTTCATCTAAAAAAACACCCGCTAACTACTAAATAAATTAAATTATGTTATGTATGAATATTATACAAGAAAGAAAACTTTACAAAATATTTTATGTTAAATAAAAATACATTACATTAAAAACATTGTACGTTATACATCTTTACTTTTTTTTTTTAATTTTTTTGTCATTTACTCATAACTTTAATAAGATTTCTATAAATTACTTGGACTTTTTAATTCGAAAAGATTTCGAAAAAGGCGTATTTTGCACTAGTGTGTTCCGGAAACCTCACTATAGTAATTCCTTCCTTCACTTCACTAGTTGCCACCCCTACTTTCAAAAGAAAGGGGTGGTGAAAAGCCAAATAGTACGGGCTTCACGAATGTGCTCCGAAGCAATAACATTCGAAGAAGAATGTCATTATTTGGCTTCCATGTTTTTAAATAGAGGGTACCCGAACAAATTAATTAACTCTGTGATAGTCGAGGTTACCCATAAAAGACAGATTGGCCTTTTAGGACCAATTTTAAAAACAGACCAGATTAATATACCTATTGAGAATGAAAATTTGACTAGTGAAGTACGCCCATTGGCTAATGTTGGTTCAAAACAAGTGGATTATAGTACTTGTTTCCTTATACAATTTAATATGTTGTCACCAGAAATAAGACGCATACTTAATAATAATTGGGAATTTATCACTCAGGACGCACATTTGAGTAAGACTTTAGGACAAAAACCATTAGTTGTTTTTAAGAAGGCTCCTTCCCTAAAAGTTCTTTTGGAGCGCACACCTAAGGAACAAAAGTTGAATAATGGAATGTACAGATGTGGCTGTTGTAGATATTGTAAATATATAAAGATAGGTACCTCTTTTACAATTCGCGATGTAAAATACTACATGAATAATAAGTGTGACTGTAACAGTCAAGGCGTAGTATATCTCGCTAGTTGTAAAATCTGCACTGCGTTCTATTTGGGGAAGACGGAACGTCATTTAAAACAACGAATATACGAGCACCTGTATGCAATTTCCAAGGGAGTATTAACAAATGCTTTAGCAAAACATATATTTGAAAATCCAACTCATGGTTTTTTATTCACAGTAGTGCAAAAGATAGAGTTGAATCCTAGAAGTGGCCCTTGGCACCTTAAGTTAGAAGAATCTGAGCTATTGTGGCAGCTCAAAACTTGTGCCTATACTCCTCCGGGCATAAATGAAATGTGTTCCATCAAATGTCTGTTAAAGTTAAAATCTCTTATGAGATGATGGTAATGAATTAATAAACAATATTAGTAAAGATGTATAACGTACAATGTTTTTAATGTAATGTATTTTTATTTAACATAAAATATTTTGTAAAGTTTTCTTTCTTGTATAATATTCATACATAACATAATTTAATTTATTTAGTAGTTAGCGGGTGTTTTTTAGATGAAAATACATTGCCATGCTTACAAAAATAAAAGTAAATTTAAGGGTACGAAGCATATATTTCGTTTAGGTAAACTTTTTGTTGTTTTAATGTTCTGCCAGGGTCAAGATTGAACATATGCATTTTGTATTTTTCTATTGAGAAATGTTTAACTGCAGTAGGATTTTTTAAAGGGATGGTTAATTAACTAATTAAATCAATTATTCTATTATGTGAAATGTTAGAGGGACTATAATAGTACTGAAGCATTTGCTATTAGTTTGTCTGAAGAAGTGCATGTATCTTATGCATGAAAGCGCTCACAAACAGTAAAGTATTTTGGGATTTTTACTTCGACTGGCATCTTTTTGTTGGATCCACTTTGACCATATTATGATCAGTTAGACTATTCCAGGGATTCAGAAATGGCAAGTCTGTGATTGTGTGCCCAAGGCTCGTTAGCAACAATGCATGAAGCCAGCCAAGTGTGTGTGATAAGCTTTTCCTTGTGACTTGCAGTTTGGACCTGCGAGAAGATTGTGCTAGACCAAGTTGCTATTGCACTGAAGTACAAGCAGACAAGCAGTCATGGTACTCATTCAGTGAGCCATTTGGAAATCATACACAGCTGGTCATTATACTTGTGTGCTGAGCTAATTTCTTAACCTAAGGATATATTTATATGAAGGGAAGAATCTTGTGGAAGGTAGTAAGGGAATAGGCCTAAGGTAGGAGGGTAAAGGAGGCCATAGGCTCACAGAAGCAAACATATAACAGACAAGACTGCAAAGGGAGATGATGACACAATCAAGGACAGTGGAGAAGGGGTTGTGAGACATACACACAAATCTCAATCTCATGTAATTGAAGTTAAAAAGGTAAAACATGGGATAGGAGGGGAACAGAACAATAATGTTTTATGTAACAAAACCAGTTATGATATTAACAAAGTCTAATTATTGTACCTGTACTATAATGCAAATGTTGTGGAAAAAATCAACTATTCAACCCTGAGAGGATATAAGCCATCAACCTTCTTCTACCATTTCATTTACAAGCTCAGCCATTGAAGCAGTCATAGTGAAGGTGTCAGTGAAGCACATAGCTGGTGATTGTTGCAAATTTGCAGAGTGGAAGCAGAAAAGACAGAAAAATCTTGTAGCCCTGATCGGATTTGAATCCCCACCTCTCTTCACTTTCATTCTACCAAGCAATTCGTTTGCATGTTGAGCCCTGGAAGCTGTGACACTGAAGGTGTCAAGGAAGCACATAGCAGGTTATTGTTCCACAGTTGCAGACTGAAAGAATAAAAGTCACAAAAAAGCATTCAGCCATTAGGGGACATTGAAACCAAAAGCTCTTCATTTACACTTTACAAATCCATTTAGAGGATGAGCCATAGAATCAGTCAGACTAAATGTACGACGTTTACCCTATTTCACATTTGCAACATTCATGCAATGCCTGACAGATCATTTCCTTGAATGCCAGCCAAGGCCAATATACATAGTAAATGACAAAGATCAGACTTACTTGTTGCTAAACAATGAGCAGTGCCATTCCTGTGCATGAATATCGACGGTGCTCTTTGTGACCTAACATGTACAGTATGATGCCAAAAAGATAATTGATTTAGAAGCCCTGTGTGGGCATGAATGGGGTGTATTTATCTATTTTTGAGCAGATTAAAGGTAGGCAATGGTATAGGAAAGAGATGAAAAGGGAAAGGAAGAAGAGGGTAGAACAGTAGGCGAGCAAATAAGGAATGAGCAGGTTGGAGTTGGGGAAAGAGGGTAAATAATATATTTTATGGGACAGTTGCTCCCATGCTTGTTTTGTATTTATGAAGAGAAAGGTACATTGGGGAGACACAAAAGAGGAATGTAACAGAGTTAGGTTAGATAGCAGGGGAAGACAGACAGACATGACTGACATGGATGTGGAGTAACATAATGATGGATGGTGGGGCACAATGGTGAAGGAGACATCAGACAAATAGAGGGAAAAACAATGGTGATGGGAGGTTTAACATGACAAATGGGGTAGACATGGACATGGGGAGGGAGCACAAGGCTTAGGAATAGTATGGAGTGTTTGCAGCTCAGTCTCTGCCAGCTGAGACCCAGTGATAGATTACTTGCCACCCCTGGATACTATCACTACTAGCCCCTGTTTCAGAAGCTGAAGCCTACCCTGGACAGGGACAGAACTTAATGAGACACCTGAGAAGGTTAGCCATATGGTCAAGTTAGGCATCTGATCTCCTGTCTATAATATCCCTCATAATTTCTATGAGCTGCCAATGGGTGACAAAGGTGTCACCTGCACTCACACTGCTACTTGTGGGTGACAAAGGTGTCACTTGCACTCACATTGCTACTGGTGGGTAGAACTATACCAGCATCCAGTTCTGGACTGCAACAAGCAAATGGCGCAGGTTAGACAGGTGGTGTGGCAGCAACTGTGACAGGCTGGGACCTAGATATTCTGAGTGCTTCTGAAGGTGATGGTGACACTGCTGCTATTGAGACCTGTGGGGGGGAGGTCGACAGACCTTACTAGTGGAAAGGGTGCAGGTCATTGAGCTGCTGAAATAGAAATAAATGGAGAGAAACAAAATAAATATGTGTAAGAGAGAGGACAGTGACGAGAAGGGGGAGATGTGCAAATACAATGAAAAACTGCATGTCTTACTATGTTCAGAATTATATAGCTAAACATAATATACTTGATGGATCAAAAAATGCTTATGAATTTACAAGTCAGTTAGTTTATAGAACTGGGGGGGGGGGGCTGAAGCAACAGCCATCATCATGTGCAGTCTGAAATACAGATGGTTAATGTGATGATCTGTTTAGACAGGCCAGCAGGGGTCTGTAGTCCAAGATACAACAATGATATCTGAGACAAATGTGCATATAACAAGAAAGCATACTGTTTAGACATACATTTCACTCACAGGTGACATGCAAAAGAAACAGCCTTCTTTTTTATATTGAAATATATCCACTCAACTAATAATGACTATTTTACATATCTGACCCATATAATGATACAGTTATAATAATGAGACAAAAAATAAATCTTAAAGATTTTTATGATAATACAACTGTGGAAGAGGTAATTGAACCACAGGCATCCTTACAATGTGGGAGAAGAGCTTTCACATCCTTGCACACTTTTATTTACATACAAAAGGATACATGAACAAACATCCGAGTAACACTGAATCATCATACTGTTACCTTTGAGCCATGGCAGTAATAACAGATGTGGTACTGGGATATGAAAATTATACATTTTTAATTAATCCTTACTATTGTTAATATTAAAATAATGATGTTATGAAGCAGGTAGACTCACACCTGTGATTTCTTGGGTGATCCAGTACTCTACTTTGTAGCTACAGATTCTTTCTGACATATCCAGGGGTTATACTCATAAAAAAGAGTAGCGTGTAATATATTTTCATGGCATGCAGTGCCAGTTTATATGTGTAGTTAACATAAGAGATCTACTTAATGTGTATAGGTTGTGCCTGCTGTTTAACTTCAATCTCTCATCAGCCAGGATTGTGGCTCCTCGTGTCACTGTAATTGTGATGGTGCTGTTCCCTCATGTGTGAGATGCCAGTTGCATGGGTGACAACCTGTGATAAACCATTTCAGTCTTAGACTGAGGCCATTTATAGCCCTTATGCATGAACCTCCAGTTGTAATCCTTATGGCAGAGGTACAGAAATATCTGATTCTTCTGTACATCACCTCTGTGCTCTAAAAGGAGCACTATCCTCTCCTTCTCCAGTCATAACATCTCACTTTGAAGAATGTCAGGGAAAAATGGCATAAAATGGCACACAAATCAGGTCGCACATGTCCTGTCTATCTCATACTGATAGGAATTGAAGGCCACCTCATTTCATGACACATAGAAACAAATTTGAAAATATAGGTACTCTTATTATAGTTCATAATGGAACTTTAAGGTATGAAATATAACAGTCCTCAATCCCTGCTTATGATGTGAATGAAGACTCTATGTAGAAATGCTTACGTATGAAGTTGCAGTTCCCCCTTGAAAGCATGGCCTGATCCATGTGTGCTTCCCATAAGGACCAAGGTATGTGAATAGCATCAAGGAGAAATTTGCATGTTTAGCAGTTTTTCTCATCACACAAATCGAGTGATTCAAGAACAATAACAAACTGAGCTCTAATTAACAAAATTTTCACACCCAGCCAGGTGAATCTACATGGTATAAGCTCGATGAAGAGCACAGATCCTCATTGCGCTGTGAAGGAAAACACTTCAGTTTAGAGTTTGATTCCTGTGTAAAGCAACTTTGTAGAAAGCTTTTTCATCCAAAATATATCTGCTTGTATAAGTTAAGTACTACTTCTTACTACTCCATTCATCTGTACTACAGTTGCTTTTTACTGCTGTTCAACCTGTTTACTATAAAGGATATAAGTTTGCCAGTAATTTAAAAAAATATTTAGGCCAAGGTGTATTGAGAGGGTGATTGCAAGTGTACAGCAATTACTGGGCTGCAGGATTGTTAAGCTGGATGGGAGGCACACCCCCTCATAATCAGAACACAATTCAATACAATTTTAATGTATGCATTGCACATATGTCATTGGCCAATATGTTTATAACAATGATAATAACAGTCATGACTCCCTGTTTATTTTCAGTTATGTGATTGTTATGTTTAAGACACATTCAGTAATACCTGACCTTATGAAAAGAGTGTCCATACAGATATGTAATTATTAGACACAGAAACAGCATGATACACGGACAAGGAGAAAAGTAGTGGTGGTGTTAAGATTTGTAAGGGCCATATAGGCACAAAGCTGCTAATTCCACTGTTTTCCATACCAACAGAGATATGCTTAAGAAACAGAACAAGAAGAAACACATTAATGTATATGCAGGGGCTTCGTCATCCACAAGTAAGTCAAAATTGTGGCCCCTCATGTCCCATAATGTGGAGAATGAGATGGTACTCCAGATCCTTCATCTCCATGAATGACAGCGCTTTGATGTGCATGCAGATGGCCAGCACTAACATGATTGTGCCTGAGCTGAGAATGTCAACAGTGTTAATATGATTGATGGGCAGGACTGGGGTTATGAAATGGTGCACTACAATATGATCCTGGGTGCCACCCAAAGAACAGAAATTATGGCTCGGAAACATAGTGTAACAGGTGGGGGCTGTTGAATGTACCACTGCTTAAAAAGACAGAGAAAGAGAGATGAGTTTCCAGCCTCTCTTAAAGGGTGTGCCACCTCTACAGATACCCATAGTGCAGTGCTGGATGTTGAGGCAGAGCCGGAAAGTCACCAGAGATTATTCATTGCAGATACCCCATGTATGTAGTCCTATTTCAGTGTATCAAAACCGGAAAGTCCTCTGAACCTCTTAGTTACTATAAAATTTAACTAAAGCCATCTGACTTATGGTATACAGGCACATTAGGTTTGTCCAAGGTATGGTTATAGAGTATTAGCTGTTATCATGTTTACAGTTGTAAAATTCTCAGTTGCATGTATATGTGAAGTGCTAGATCATACTACCACTGGATATTTTGTATCTGGGCGTATTCACACGTGATTTTTTATATAGCACCACCTCTGTGAAACTGGCTCACCTGATGCAGCAGAAATTATAGCTTCTGAAAATAATGGTATGATGAGCTGGTACAATCAGGGAGTAGAGAGTTTGTGTTGAACACAGGGAATTTGACCACCACATCCCCAGCACACACCACGGACACTTGCTCTATGGCTGCAGATATCCAGGCTACACAGACATCACAGAGATGACATGCTGATGGTGACACTATTAATAGGTTCATAGGTTCATAGGTTCATAGGTTGGTACTAGGCTATCAGCCCTAGGGCCTATACAAGCCTAGCCATAACAATTCCCTGGCTATTTCTTCCCACACTATTTACTTCCCTGGACCCCTGTCTAGCAGGGCGACTGACGTGATCCCCGGGGTGAATTTCCTTTCTCCCATCCAATCGTCAAGGTTCCTTTTGAAGAGGACCAAAGAGGCACTCTGCTTGACATGTATGGGCAATCTGTTCCAGAGACTGGGGAGTCTCTGGGTCAGGAACCTATCCCTCCAGCATGTTTTGTTTATTGTGAGGACAAGGTTTAGATCCCTGGAGTGTGTGGCTCTGAGGGATTGGGATTTCTTTAAGTGTAGCATATCCAACAGCTCTGGGTTTGACATGGCCTTGTATGTCAAGCAAAGATCGCCTCTGAGTAGATGATATGCGACAGAGTATAGCTGGAGTTTTTTAAGGCGGTCAGCGTAGGGCATCTGCTTTAGGCCTGTGATTCTTTTAGTGAGGTATTTCCGTGGCCTTTCCAGTTGTTGCAGATGTCTTGAGAGGTACATACCAAATGGGGCATTGTATTCTATAATGGGTCTAATGAGGGATGAGTACAGTGGGACAATGACTTCCTTTTTTCTGGATGAAAAGCCCTGAGAGATGAGGTGTGCCACATAGAAGGATTTCCTGACTGTTGTGGCGATGTGGTTATCGAAGGTGAGACCACTGTCCACCTGTGTCCCTAAGTCTCTTATCAAACTTTCGGTGTTTAGTGTACTGCCACCTATATGGTAATTCACGGATATATGTTTTTTCCCAAAGGGGATAACTATACACTTCTTGGCATTGAGCTTGAGCCCATGGCTCTGGCACCAAGCATCTGTTTCTGTAAGGCCCTTTTGTAGAGTATCCACATCATTTGGGGATTCAATAATGGCTCCCAGTTTGCAGTCATCTGCAAACTTTGTTATTCAGAGTCCCTTAGTGTTGGCCTGTACTTCAGAGAAGTAGATGCCAAACAAGAGCGGTCCCAGGACTGAACCCTGAGGTACTCCACTTGTCACTTGTCTGGAGCTGGATTTGGAGTCGGCTACTTTTACAGTGTGGGTTCTATCAGTAATCCAGTTAGCAACCCATTGGGTGACGTAGGGATTAATGCCCAGCTTAGTATGTTTATCTATGATTCCCGAGTGGGGGATGGTGCCAAAGGCCTTGGCAAGGTCTAGATAGGCTGTGTGGACCACCTTACCCTTGTTCATGGCTCTGAAGACTGATTTGAAGAAGTCAATCAAGTTCAGGAGACAAGATCGGCCCTTCACGAACCCAAACTGGGTGGGGTCCAGTGTTTGAAGGTTGTCAATGTCTTTGTTTATAAGTTCCATGATAATACACTCCATGGCCTTGCAGATAAGGCTTGTCAGACTGATGGGACGGTAGTTTCCGGGATCCAAGGTGGATCCCCCCTTGAGGAGTGGGATAACTGTAGCTGTGCACCACTCAGAGGCACGAAACCTGAGGTGAGGCTATGATTAAACATGACACTTAGGTGAGGTGCCAGTTCATATTGTAATTCATGTAGTACACAGCCTGGGATGTCATCTGGTCCCATGGATGCTGTATTCTTAGCTTTGGAGCGTGCATTTTTTACCTGTGTGGCCGTTATTACCGGAATTTGGCAGTCTTCCGGTATTGAGATGGGCCATTTAAGGGGTGAGAGGGGGGGTGAAGTTGGCACTGAATTGATCTGCCAGGATATTGGCAATGTCCTTGGGATCAGTATATTTAATGCCATTCTGTTTTAGCTCAGAGCAGATGTGAGCATTGCCATTTATATTCTTGACATAGTTATAGAATGCCTTGTTGTTGTCTTTGGAATCTTTGGCAATTTTATTTTCATAACTAGCTTTGGAGGATTTTATGAGGGATCTCAGTTTCTTACTGAGGCTGGTAAGGAAGTTTTTTGCATCCTGGGATTTTCCTCTTTTCTGCAACAGTTTCTTCCTTTTGTTGTAAAGTTTGTTTATGGCAGGGGACCACCAGATTGGCTTCTTTTTTTTTGGATGAGAGCATCTTGGTTCTATTTGGGATGGCACGATTTATGCATGAGTGGATGTGCTCATACAGTGCCTTAGTGCAGGATTCAGGGATCAGGGATGTGTGCTGACAAGCAGTAGACAGACATCTGAATCTTCCCTAGACCTCATGAGCAAAGATGTTCACAAAGGGGGGTTAGCAATGGTGCTGACTGAAGACATAGTTACTACACTTTCCCTGACATTGATGTGGCAGTAGCTGTAACCCAATGTATGTGCAGTACTGCTGTGGAAGTACAGTCTAGTACCACATAGTCATGGTGGAGGTAGTGAGGGTAATACAGGGAGTGCATAATGACCTACAAGAGTGCATGTTTTGTATGTGTTATTCCTTGGACAGACTGAATCACACACTGGAATGTATAATGTCTTCCCTACCACACCTGCCAGGGACAAGAGGCTATCCATGGAATCGGTCATTTGCTACATCCACAGATGTTATTCAGTGTGGCTATGGATGACAGGGATCCCTCTCAAGCAGTGCTAGCTCTTTCACAATAACATCTGCTGTTGAGGTGTCTGCTTATAGGAGAGGCTGTCCTCATGGTCATGGGCATTGGCATGATGGCAAGTCTCCTAACAGACTTAATTCAAGGTCACACAGCACACCAGCATCTAGCCAGGTTCATGATACATACAGTGCAATTCCTGGTACAGCCAGATCATATAAGTTGTGGCATGCATGAAATGCTGAATCTTCTGCCATGCATGCCTTGGACCTGTCCAGAAATCCAAGTGACAGTGCTGCAACTACTGCTAAGGCTGTGTCTCTGCAGACCCACACTATCACCATCAGAACCCCCAACACATCACTCACTTCCACTGATACTGATTCCCTCCACACACCAGCACTGACATTTCACATAACAGCACTTTTTACTTTCATACTCCTCAGCACTCACACAGTTCCCTGTGAAAGGCACTCAATTTGCCATATATGCAATGATGTCCTGCCCTGCCTTTTGTACATTGTTTCTTGGGTTCCCTATGTCTAATTCACAGCCTAGTCCACCTGTGCATGAGTAAGCATAGCCTGGCATTGCTTTTGCATGCATCATTTTACTGTAGTGTATCTGCTTAACTCTTGTGTACTATGTTGTAAAGCTATGTGCATTCTGCCGCCCCTCTGCTGCTACCATGACATACTGTGCTGACCTCCATCTAGCATGATTATCCTCTGCTGCTGGCTCCTTCTTTGTTTCTTCATCTGATTCAGCCACCACTTCCTGTTGTGCTGGGACCTGCTGGCCCTGCAAGTGACCATCTTACTATAACTGCTTCCTGTGTATAATATTGAGCATCACTGAACAGAGAGACACTACATGTTTAGGGGTCATACTGCAGGATACCACTGCATGACTCCAGGTAGTGAAAGAGTGTTCTCAGCAGCCTAAATGCACACTCAGTAATGTTTCTTGTTTGTGATTGTCCATGGTTATACCCATAGTCTCTTTGATTTTTTTGGATGTCTTATGGGTGCCAAGAGCCAGGGTTCAAGGGCATATCTAGCATCACCAACAAGATGACCACGTGGGGAGTCACTCCTCACACATTGTTGGTACAGGTCAGAGGTGTGCCATATGTGGGAGTCATAATAACTGTCTGTATACTCTACACCTGTGCAATTTATGTACAATTTTTGCAGTTCACTAAGCGGGGCCTTTATTTTCAGGTGGGTACAGTCTATGGCCCCACTATATCAGGATGAAGGGATATATAATATAAATCCCACATAGTGTTGGTTCTGTCCTCTGGAGCATGTGGAAGCCACATATGCTCCCCCACATGGTAAAAGCATGGCAGCAAGAAACTGATGGAATATTTTCAAGGCATATGCCTGAGATACCCCATTTTGTCCTTAGTAGGTTGCTGAAAGGTCTCAGTAATAATATATATAAAGCCATACATACCTTAGTGTCCAGTGTGATAGGTAATCCATGACTCCCATGGGGCTACAAATGAGACCAACACAAGTCTACCATGAATGGTGTCTCTATCAAAACAGTACCAGTTCTGCAGTCACACTAATGTTACGGACATATATGTTCAATACTTTGTATTACATACATGCATACATACAAATATTTCAAGAACAATCATTAATGCCCTTCTAGTTTACCAATATACCAAAACAATTGTTCCCATAATAAGTGTCCAGGCTGTTCTCATAAATATCTAAACTAGTACTTGCGTTAATATAATTTGGTAGTCTGTTCTATGCATCAGCTGCTCTGTCAGAGAACCAGTTAGTACACTTCTCATTCCTAAAGAATCTTCTACACAGAGTGCCTGATGATTCTCTACTTCTTTTTGATAACTCCAAACATTCTGACAGGTAGTTGTCTCTAAATGCCCTATATACCTGAACAAGATCCCCTCTTAGATATCTATTAGAGACACTGAACAAGTTCAGATATTTTAGTCTTTCATAACAGCTTAAATTTTCACATTCATGGATGCCCTTGGTATATTTCCACTAATCCACTGTACTTTTCCAGTTTACTCATGCTTGTTTTCTTATAAGGTTTCCATATTGCTATTCTACACTCAGGTTTGGGTCTAATGCAACTAACAAACAATGAATTAAGTTCTGTTTTCCTAGACTTTATAAATCTTTTTACACATTTTATAGTTCTATAACTATCATTAACAAACTGGTTGATATGATTAGAAAAACTCAAAGCTGGATCTACCCATATACCAAGGTCTTTAGAGGGCTGCCATGGCTTCCAGTATACCTAACATAGCCCTGGCAAGTGGGAGGAGGACTTTGTGTTAAACAACACAGACTACATGCAGCATATCACATGATATTTATGTTTTATTGATGACATCTTTATTGTGTAGGAAGGTGACACCTTGCAGCTTGGAGATTTTATCACTTACCTCAATCAAACAACCCCCTTCCTGAAGTTTACCTCTTCCCATAGCTATACTTCACTACTTTCTTAGATATGCAGATTTCCAAGGACACCAACAATAACAGAATCACCACTGATCTATTCAGAAAACCAACGAGGGTTAACTTATTACTCCACAGTAAAAGTCTACATCCTACAAAAAACAAGTATAATGTAGTGAAGTCCCAGGCTATAGATTAGCTAGAATTACCACAGAGATGGAACAATTTTGAGAAACCTGAACAACTTAGAGAATAATTTTCTAGTGAGAGGCTATGAAAGTCAGATGTTAAAAAAAATCCTGGAACCCATTATAGAACTGAAAAGGACTGAAGCACCTTCAATCAACCTCCCCAGTAGGCGAATGTTAAGAAATTCCACAGAGAATAACAAATGAAAAAAGGGCTGCATCCTGACATACACTTTGGATTATCACAGTATCAAAAATGTTATTTAAGAAAATTGGGCCATTGTCACAGGAAACCCTTTTATGAGTAACATCTTAGGTGAAGTTCCAGCCTTTCTTTACAGGAAGGCCAGGAAGAAGTTTTGTTGAATTTAAACCTAGACCTTATGAGAGAAACACCACAAGATGTGAAGGTAATTGTACATTTTGTATATTTATACAGCAAGTTGATAGTTTTTATTGCCCTTATTTGAAGGAAATCATTAAGACCAGTTCAGGGGGTGGCTGTAACACTGCAAAAGTAGTTTACAGGGTACAGTGCAATGAATGTGATGCATTGTATGTGGGCAAGACTGTAAATAAACCTAAGCATAGGATTGTATGTCCTTTGTCAGAAATCCACTCTGGATGTAAAAATAATGCACTAGCCAAACACCTTTCTCTTAATAAAAGACATGCAGGTTTTAAGTCCAGATACTGGATTGCATAGACATGGGTGATCTTAAAGGAGACATCCCGAATATTCTGGGGAAACATGAGCTCATGTGGCTATTAAAGCTGAACTCTTTTAGGAAGCCTGGACTAAACTACTAATGTTCACTTAAAAGTATACTGGAACATAGAAAATTGCCACATTGTTTACATGACTAATTTTATTTTATTTTATTTTATTCTTCCAGTTGGTTTTAAATACCATGTTAAATCAATTTTAATTTGTGTATATTTTGTTTCCATCATCATAAGTTTTTTTTCTTTTTCTTTTTCTTGTTCTTTTTCCACTTTATTCAAAATGATGTGTAATAACAATCCTAACTAATTATACAATAATATTTTTGTAGATAGTTTTTAGGGTTCTTGTACACAGACCTGAAGAAGTCTAGAAAGATGAAAGCGATCTTTGTTAACAACAGGTTATGAAAATAGAATATGATTTTTACACTGGATTTTTTACATGCAAAGTGTATATGTATATATATATGTATATATATATATATATATATATATATATATATATATATATATTGTTGATTGCCAAATGGTCTACTCTAAGGTTTTTATATATCTCCAGCCATGTAGTATATTGTTTTGGATAAAAATCACAGACTTAATAATCAACTTAATAATTTGGTTAAATAAGAGGTACCAGATCATTATTAATTTTATTTAAAGTACATAAGAGTTATTTTATTATAGCAGCTACTAAGTAGGGCAGGACCAGCTCGAATGTCACACTGATGGGGGAAGGGATGTGAATTTAACATGTATACCAATAATACTTTGTTTTACAGCACAATAAACCACTCCCTTGCCTGATATATATATATATATATATATATATATATATATATATATATATATATATATATATATACACACACACACACACACACACACACACACACACACACACACACACACACACACACACACACACACACACACACACACACATATATATATAGTTAGAAAGTTTGTGAGGAAACTATTACTCTGTTATTTTTGTTTTACTTGGATTGCTTATCTGTGTACTTAATCTACATTAGGCAGAGCTCCTCGCTAACACTCTTCAAAAGAAACCTTAACGAGTAGATGGGAAACAGAAAGTTTACCTCGGGGATCACTTCACTGGCTCTGCTGGACAGAGGCACAGGGAGCTAATCTAAGGGGGCGGCGAAAGCCAACACATTCTGGCTAGGCTTATAAATGCCTTTGGGCAGATAGCCTAGTACCGGCCTATGAACTTATAATAAAGGATTTTTGACTGGAAACAGACTGCCTACCCTGCTTGGAGTACTTTTGAATACTTAGTAATTCTGTACAATATTTTAATTATATATTTTTTATTATTTTTTTGACTTAAGATGAGTTTACTTTCACTACTTCTGCTACCATTGTCTGATCTGATTAATATACAGTGATTAACTAGATATATATGGATTGAAAATCTTTCACACAAAGAAGTTTCTTACACAGTTTTGTTTTTTAAATGAATCACTTTAAATCACTGTGTGTTGAATTAAATTAAATATTCACCTTTCAGTTTATGTCTCCCAAATCTCATATGCTTAGTTTTTGATGTATTTATCAGCATATATCAGCAGGACGGTACAGTGGTGCAGTGGTAGAGTTGTCGCCTCACAGCAAAAGGTTCTCCAGTTTGATTCTCTCATAAGTTATTGTCAGAATTAGATAGGTTGGGACTTGAAACCTTTCTAATTCTGACAATAACTTATACAATATTACCTTCTACATTATTTTTCCACAACATGAATGTAGACTTGAGGGTCTATATGACACTCGATTTGTCCTACTCCACTTTCTGTTAAAGACAAGTATAATAAGCATATGTCTCCAATCTTGAGGAATCTCCCCATATTTATATGACCTAGCGAATGATAGATATAATGGTGTTGTAAGTTCTTGCTGACATGTTCTCAGGTCATTATTGCTAATTCCATCTCCTCCCTGTACTTTGTTGGGATCAAGTTTGAGCAGTTCTTTTTCAATATAATCTAACTTGATTTTAGTATCCGAGGTTTCCTGGATGTCACTAGAACAACTTATCGCCCCATTTGTTGAGCCAAACTGTTTTGCATGAGATTTTGTAAATATATCTATAATGGTTATTATAAGTAGTAATGAGACTACACAGAGATTTAATGAGGTTAAGCCTACTTTCACTTTTAAAAGACAGAGTAATATTAAAAGTATTTTGGAGAATAAACCTATATGTAGGATGGATAATTTTCCTAAAAATTCTATATGTGGAAGATGCAATCAATGTGGGTATGTTGAATGGCACTATGAAGGGTGGCTATATGACAAAATCTAGGATTATGCTAAGGGAGGTAGGTTTAATTGCTTTACTGAGAGAGTGATTTATTTTGCTGTGTGCACACAATGCCAAGCTTTTTACACTGGCAAAACCAATAATGCTTTTAACAAGTGTATTTACCAGCATGTTTATAGTATCCAGCGAAATGACAACAAGAGTGCTTTAGCTAGACACTTGGTCATCTGTGTGGTGTTTGATAAATTTATGTTTTTTGTTGTAGAACAAATTGATTTGGCAGCATATTGTGGGGACTGGAAGAACAAGTTGTTACATAAAGAAATGCTTTGGCAGTTGAGATTTAATGTCACTGTGCCACCAGACTTAAACAAAGCAGTTTCTGTTGCCAGTGAGTTAAAAGAAAGATCTATAAAAATATAGGTTGTCTAAATGTAAGTTGGCAAAAAACAAGCTGATGCAATGTACATAAGAACATGTGATTGTGTGTTATTTTTGTAGTATGCCTTCTGCAAGCATAATGTGTATATACGTATATTATTTTTACTTATTTTATTCATGATGTATTATTTTGTAATCATTTATAACATACATTTATTAAGGTGAATGCTAGCTGAGTATGTAGCTTTAAATGCAGAACTTGGCTTCATGCTTTGTTTTCAATTAAGAGTGTGGTTTTGGATGTAAAAGCCTAGCTGCTCTAAATGCAATGGTTCTGATGATGTCATTCACTTGAAAGACGAAAGCACTAAACCGGTTTGATTTTTTTTACAACAGTAGTTTGTTTTTAAACTTTTTTAAGCTGCAAAATGATAAATGTTTGTGGATACAATTTCTGGTTCCTTGGAGCACCTGGTTTATTTTATTTCTGGAATACTTACTGGGTTTGCTACCTTCTTCGCTTTTACTGGATTTTTGCTTCTTGGAGGTTGCAACATGGCTACCGAGGATTCACAGGACTTATTTTCCAATGCAGCTGAGCCTTTTGTATCAGGAAATATTGATTTGACTCTCCTCATTCAGCAACTCATGCAGCAAGTTACAAGGCACGTTACTACTGCCTTGAGGCAGGAGCTTCTTTGTGGCAGCCCTATTCTGGAGACTGAAACTCAAAGGAACATTCAAGCTGGAGGTAATAGTAATGTCTGGAGACTGAAACTCAAAGGAACGTTCAAGCTGGAGGTAATAGTAATGGACAACAGGTTGGTTAAATATCTGTTTTTAATGACTATGCTTGCCCTTCTCAGTTTAATAGGTGGTTGGATACTATATCCACCTCAGAAGGGCAAGAAGTAAATATTTTAAGCAATGGTAAGCATTTAATGCTTATTGAACAAATTCATCTACTGCAAAAGCATCTTTTTAAATATAAGTCCCTACAATTAGACAATGTATTTCTTGGGGAGAGTGTTAAAAGGGGGCACATCCTGAAGGGATTGGATGTGTGGAAGTACCCCCAAGGTGTGGTGCCCAATAATGTATTTCATCTTAAACTGTTGGAGCTCTTTGATCGGACTGGCTTGGACTTATTTAACATTATTATGAGAGAGAATGAGAGACGGTTGATTGAGCTTAGGAATACAGTACAGAAACTTGTCAGCTCAATCAAACAGAACTTAATTTTCTCAATATAAAAATGACTATGATAATGTTTTTTTTTTCGAAGTGGATAAAACAATTCTCATCTCACAAGATAGAAAAGTCAAGAAGTTTGCCAGGGATAATTTGGATTATTCTAACAAGACAGTGTATCCTGTACCTTTTTCGAGAGAGCTGAACAATGACAGGGAGGGTGCAGAGCAAGAAGTCATGCAACTGGATGACAATGATGTTACCCCTGTCCCTTTAAGAACACCACCACCCAGACACTCTCAATATGTTGCCAACTAGCAGCGGCAAAGGAATTATGGCAACAACCGCCAGAAATGACCGAGAGGGAACCAGAAGGTGAGGCAAGGGAAATGGCAACAAGGCAGGAACTACACCCAGAGCAGGAGGTAATGCCTGAGGATGTGTATTCCAGCTCTTTAGGTACTGTTAAAAGTTGCATCTTATAAACAGTTCAATATATACAATTTCACTGAGCTTCCAGTTGAGCCTGTACATCATACCTTTTTTTAAACGGGTTTAACTTTGTGCCCTCAGGTAGGGCTAACATTGAGCACACAATCTTAGACTTGAAGCTTTTTATGAGAAAATTAAAACTTGACATTTTGTATGGCACAAATGATGGTAGCAGGGTGGGGGTATGTAATGACAATTTAAAAAGGAAAAGTGTCATTAATCTGCCATTGCACCCTATAGTTCACGCTTTTGAAAGGATTTGTGAAAATGAGATTAGAGATTAGTTACAACAAAGGTGCCAACACTGCTACTATAAGTTGTCATCCTATGAAAAGGATATTTTAACAAGTTGAGACATTAGATGCATGTGTCCTGACAAAGGTGGAGGACTTGTAATTATGTACAACCTTGATTATCAGGGGAAGAATGCTTAACTTGTTATGTGACAATGTTGTTTATAATGTTGTTTTATTAAATGAGATAAACATAGCTTATAGGGCTGTGAGAATAGCATTGGAAGAGCTGTTTCTGTTTGAGCAGTTGCCACAAGATTTATACGAGTTTCTAAGAGTGCGGGACCCTGTTATCCCAAGAATTTTTGGCATCCCGAAGTTACACTCGAATGTCAGGGATCCACCTCTATGGCCTACTGTGGCTTCAGCAGGATCCATCACTGAGCCACTGGCTAAATTTGTTGATACAAAACTTAAAAATTTGTTTAAACCTTTTGGACACATTATTCATGATTCGTGGGATTTATTGGACAAAGTAAGGCAGGGTGATCATGATTTTCATTATTTTATTACCTGTGACATTAAATGTTTGTTTTCTGTAATCCCACAAGAATAAGGTTTGTTATGGTCTGATGAGATAGTTAAACTCTATGGGGGATTAACTGAAAATGATGAAAATTTAATACATGATTTCATGGAAATAAATCTGTCCAACAATTTCCTGTTTTTTGGCAATGAATATTATAAACAGTGTTCTGGGGTGGCCATGGGGGCTATTTGTGCCCCTGTGTTTGCAAATGACATTTTGTTAAGGTGGGAATTAATGTCTTTATTTAAGTTTCCACTTTTTAAGCTTTGCAAAGCCTATTATAGATATTTAGATGACCTGTTAATTTTGTGGTAAGGTAGTATAGATCAGTTTAATGAATTGCTGGGGCTGATCCAATGTAGCACCCAGTTTCTGGATTTTACACACCATGTTAATGCTAATGAAATTGCATACTTGGATATTAAAATTCAACATTCACCAGATGAAACTCTGGAAACAGGGATATTTAGAAAGTCCACTTATTGTAATTCTTTTTTATTTTATTCTAGCTGCCACCCATACGACCAGGAAAAAGGGCATTATAAAAAATCAATTTATTAGGGTATCTAGATTGACATCAAATATCAACAGGTGCCAAGAAGAATTTATTGTTTTGAAAAGAATGTTCTTGGAATGCAATTACCTTAGTGCCCTGGTGGATAAGGTGGCAAGGCATGTGTGGAGCGAATTAAATGGTTTATATGGTTCCATTTTTAAACATGGGTACAACAATAATCCAGATGTTGTTGCTCACAACAACCAGTCCCTTGATTTAAGTACCAACATGGTTTTTCATTATTAACTTGATGTCAAGGAAATACAGAAGATCATTTTGAAAAATTGGTTTATTATAAGTAGCAATGAGGCTACACAGATATTTAATGAGGTTAAGCCTACCTAAAGATGGACTCATTTTAAAAATATTTTGGAGAATAATACAGACAATAATGTTGGTAGTAATAACAACAACCCTGACAGACAACAGGGGGACAATCATAGGGGCAATAGTTCTAACCACCAGGATTTTCAACCAACCAACAACAACCGAACCAACAATCACCAGTCCAATCGGAACCGGCCACAAGCGAGGAACAAAAGGAGAATGAGGAGATGATAGTTTACACTCAAGAACTAGCTTGTGGACCACGTGTTTACACAAGCACAGATGGTGACTTTAACATATACAATTACACCTCCTTGGATGTGGATCAAGAAATTGTCGATTTTTTATCTAGGGGCCTAACCTATGTCCCCAGGAGACACATGGACATTGCTAAAACTATTATAGACCTTAAGTTATTTGTCGGTAAACTTAACCTCAATCTACTTATGGGAAGCAGCACTAGTATGGTCAGTTCTTTAAGGGTTTCTAGTGTATTTAACCCACTTATTCATCCAGACTTGAGTGTTTTTGTAAAAATGTGTGAGATAGATTTTTGGGCTATCAAAAATTGTCAGCATTTTAAAAATATGAGTAACAACATTAGTAATTGTGAATTTGATTACTTAAATTTGCTGAACGATTGTAATATTAGGGCCATGAAGCCCGATAAAGGTGATGGCCTTGTGTTTATGCAACATGATATGTATGTTGATAGTATGGTCAAACACCTCAATACTGCCACATATACACGGGTAACATTAAATGAGGTCAATGGGGCACATAGAAAGGTTAAAGGGGTCCTGGAGGATCTATTTTTGGAGGGCCTTATTGACATTGACCTATACCATTACCTTATAATGTTAGCCCCTAAAACACCAGCATTATTTGGCACCCCCAAAATTCATAAAACTTTAATTGATCCCCCATTTAGACCAATAGTTGACGGTCAGGGATCAATTACATACGGGTGTGCCAAATATATTGATAGTGTCTTAAAACCACATATTGTCAGCGGAACACAAATCTGTAAGGATTCGTGGGGGTTTCTTAGCCATATTAACAAGCTTGAGTTTCAGCCTAATGCTCATTTTTTTAACAATTGACATCAAAGATTTATATACGGTTATTCCCCAGCAGTTAGGTATTGAATGGACTAGGGAATTCTTAATTATGAAAAAAGTAAATGGTGATACCATCAATTTAGTTGAGACGCCTTTAGAAATTGTCCTGAGTAACAACTTTATGGTTTTTGAAGGCCAATTTTTCTTACAGAAGTCGGGGGTAGCTATGGGTTCCCCCTGTGGCAGTAGTTTTGCGAATGCCATTATGGCATTCTGGGAACACAATTTTTTGTTTAAAGATTCATTTTTTCAGAATCATGTATCCTGGTATACCAGATACCAGGATGATATGTTCTGTATTTGGAAAGGTGATCTTTCTCTTATTCCTTCTTTCATTAATAACATCACTCAGACTACCAACTTTTTGGAATTTACTTACACTATAGGGGACAAAACGATCAATTACCTCGACATACAGCTCACTAGGGATGATTATAACCATAGGTATAAGAGTCTGATATATCGTAAACCAACTTACTCAAATACGTTTTTACATTTTTCTAGCAGTCACCCTTACCATCAGAAGAAGGCAGTAGTTAAGGGGCAGATGGTTAGGGCTGCCCATATGGTTTCTGATGAAACTGATTTCAACCATGAATGTGACTTGCTAGAAAAAATGTTTCTGAACAGAGGGTATCCTTCTACCCTAGTTTCAAATATTAAAAATGAAATCATAAACAAAAGGAGTATGGGGCATTTTACACCGTTGCTATCTGATCTAGTTGGTACCCCTATTAAAAATTTGAGTTACCATGAAGACTTTCTTGGTGAGCAGTCAACTAACATGTGTGACGACATTATAGTCCATCAAGTTAGTTTTCTTTGTACATATTCACTTGAACACTCGGCTATTAGAGCAGTTCTTAACAAGAACTGGAATATAATTAAAGGTGATGAAAAGTTATCTAAAGCACTAGGGGTTAGGCCTAAAATAACTTATAGGCGAGGCCAGAATTTAAAATCGCTCCTAGAGAGGAAAAGAGACAGTACACATAGAACTAAAGGAATGTTTATATGTGGTTCATGTTCATACTGTAAACATATTTTTGTGACCAAGCAAATTTTCATCAATAACAAGATGTACAAAATGAATTATAGATATAATTGTGAGCCTAAAGGTGTCATATATGTGTCTTTGTGCACTTCATGTGATGCAGTCTACATTGGCAAAATGAAAAGGAAACTAAAACAACGTATTTATGAACATTGTTATGCTATAAGTAGGAATGACTCTAACAATGCACTGGCCAAACACATTTTATACTACCCTGATCATGCTTTCAAATTTGCAGTTTTACAACATAGGAACATTGATATTAGGGGAGGACCATGGCAAGTCCTTTTGGAAATTGATGAACTTATATGGCAGATTAAGACTAGAGCACAAGTCTTTCCTGGTTTGAATGAGAGCCTTTCTATCAAATGTATGTTGAGATATTTGGCCCTTAAACGATGATATTAAAGGGTTTACACATACATATACATTTCTGGTTCACTTAGATAGATTTTTGGATTTACTGTTTATGTTAATTTTTATTTATGGTTTCACTTACCATATTTTTATATTCATATATATATATATTCATACATTGTTAAGTTTATAGTTTTTAGTTAGTAATTTGGTAATTTCGTTGAAACATTGTTATGTGTTTATAATATTTATTGGTGTCTGACATATATTCTTTTATGAGAATAAGATTTATATGGCAACTTATGGTTTATTTGATGTTGAGTGGCGAGGCTACTTTAAAATTTTCCTGTTTGTTAAGTAGGCTGACTCATCAACTTACTCAGCTTAATAGTATATAAGGAGAACCAAAACTGTTTTACAACTGTTTGTCTGAAGAAGGCAAGTTAATGTGCTTGCTGAAAGCGCTCACATTAAAAGTTTTTTCTTTATTTTATTCCGTACTGGTATGACAGTATTTATTTTTTGCCGGCTTTTATGGTTTCCTGCTGTGCCTGTTTTTACCTCTTATGTTTCATGCAAGAAATGTATGAATTTTTTTAGGTCATCTGTATTTGTCTTTGGTGGTCTATACACTTCAATTGCTATATGTTCCAGGGTTGTCTTTATTGTCACAGCTACACAATCTGTACTACTGGTGTTATTACTGAACATGTAATAATCACAGGTCTCATAACTGTCTCTAATCTCTATCATAACACCTCCACCTGATTTTTTGTTAGAATGTCTGTTAAAGCAAAAACATTTATACCCTGACAGAACTTGTTTCCAGTCATTTCATTGTTCTTTGAACCATATTTCACAAACAATAACCTCAATCTTGTGGGAATGTAACAAATTTTCCAGGAAAAAAAAAACTTTATTATTAGTGCTCCTATCCCTAACAGCCATGAGAGATGCATCAAATGTTGCTGTCTGTGAACTAATACATTTTTGACCTGGCAAAAATTCTGTCTAGCTTTTGCAAAATATACCAAAATATCTGCTTCAAAAATTTTCTTCCCTGATCTTAACAAATGCATGCCATCCTCTCTGAACATGTCTGCCCAAACTAGGCTTGGATGCTCTACACATTTCCATTTTTTAAAACAGGACATTTTTCCATGTAGGCAATTGCACAAAAAATCTTTCCATTCACGGTGACCTAACTATCCTTTCTATATGTGATTTGTGAAAATATGTCCTAATACCAGTACAAGCTATATTATCTAAGAGGGCTTTAAGTTCCCTACTAACAGTCAAAGAGTCCTTGTAGATAAGATCATTTGTACAGACATAAAGGAAAACAGATCAGCACTTCCTTATATTACGGCATTTCAAGGCTTGTCTCACATCTGCTATGTTTGCTCCTGGCAAGCATAACACTATTCAATGTTCATTATCTTCTCTGCAAATATAAGTGTAATTTTCTCTAGTAATTGAATCTCCAATTATATTATATTATTCCAATGTAATTCATTGCAATAATAATGCAGTTTTTCTCATATAAGCAGTAATAAATCATTTTAAGTAATTAACTTTATACAGTATCAATGATGGATGCACATATTTAAAATTTGAGTTTATACATTTTAACAGAAGCATTATAAAGGAAGATACTAAGTAATACAGTAACGGTACAGTCACAATGTGTTTTGCATTCAAAGTTCCTGTTAATTATGATATTTTTGACCAAGGGCTGACTATAATGTTTGAAGAAATTGTGCTTTGTTTCTTGATAATAGATTCCCTTAATATTACTTTCTTTAAATGATTTAGAAATTTTTCAAATTGAAGAGCATTGCCATATTTCCATTTTCTGGTAATGGTCTTATTTGCAGTCCATAAAATATAATATTGTTTATTTCCATAATTTTAGAGAAACTGCACATTATATTAAATCAAACATTCTGTAAGAGAGAAATTATTCGACCATATACCCTACAAAAAGTTCATTTTCCCAATAATAATTTAATATTTGACAATCAAACAGAATGCTTCCAGTCTACCTTGATTTTTAATTTACATCTCCAACAAAACACACTGCTTTCTTTATTATTTATTTTGCTGAACTCTAAGTGTATACATTTCCAGGTGAACTTTATTTGCTTGATTTATGTGGAGTATATAATGCTCTGAGTATTCATTTCCAGGTGAAGACCTTCTAATAATGTTTCAATGTAGATTTTAAGTTAAGTAATTTGCTTTGTGCTTGATTATTTGTTTTCATTTCTCCTGATATAAATTTCCATAATGTTTCATTTAGTTCCTCTTTGTATACTACTGAAAGTTTATATAGACTTGATAATATACATCAGTTATTTTTTTCTTATATACTATCATGCGAACATCCTCCCTAAAGTAAGCAGTTTATTAGCAATGGAATGTCACTGTTATTATCCTGTAGTTCATCATAAAATAAATATTGAGCATGTGCTCTAATTGTTTGCACCTACAACCAGTCATTTGGGTTTATGCTATATTCTATTTCTACCTGTTCTAGCAACTTTATATACTTATTTTGGAAGGAATTCTACCAGCATGTTTTTATTTTCTTTCCCAAATCATGTGTTAGAATTTAACAACAATCCTCTTGGTACAGAGAATGGAATAAGCAGATTAAAAAAATTTTGTTTTCTGTACATACCTACCCACCATATCAAATTTTTTACCGAGTTTTGGGATCCAAATAATGGGGTGCCACGATTCCCAAGTGGCACCCCTTCATTTCTGATTTTTTTTCCCAGCTTTTTTTAAATGTTTTTTCTTTTGCTTTTTGAGCTGATGTCATCACATGGGCAATGATGTCAGCTCCACCAGCCTGTCGGAATTGAGATCAAGGGCTCACATGCATGCATTTCTGGCTGGCTGTTACTGTTCGAATGGATCTGTGAGTGGGAAGGAAACAGCATCGAGGCATTCATTTTTATCTTCTCATTTGAATGGATCTGTGAGCAATTGGACTACTTTCTAGTGAACTGAGTTATTTTCAGAGTGATTGGACTGCTGCTCCAAGTGTGGGTACAGGACTGCTGCTTGCAGAGCTTAAGGTTAAGATATTTTCTCATTTCAGTACAGCTTAAGGTATTTTCTGAATGGAGTTATTTACAGAGATCTGAGTTATTTTATTTTCTCGTTTCAGTTATCTGAACAACTGCTACTTTTAAGATTAAGGTATTTTCTTGTTTCAGTACCGCTTAGGTTCAATTATCTGAACAATGTATGTGTGTGTGTGTGTGTGTGTGTGTGTGTGTGTGTGTGTGTGTGTGTGTGTGCGTAAATGCCCCCACGTGAATACACCTGGTGGCTAGAGGTACTCAGGCTCAAACCCTGTACCTTGGGTACAGATCAAAAGAGCCTAAAGTACCTAGCCACCACCACTTGTGAATTTATGCCTCATATTTTTGTTCTGTGATGCTACTCAATGAGGGTGCTGCTACTCAATGCTAAAAGTCTAAATCTCAAAATGCACTCACTCAAGGCACTCCTTAAAATGGAGAACATCGATATCTGTGCAGTGACTGAGACCTGGTACAAGGCTCCAGAGAGCACCCCTGCACTACCAGGTTATAACTCATAACACACTTTTCAGCCATGTAACCTGGACCGGAACACCAAAGGCAGAGGTGTGTCCATATTCATTAAGGATATCCACACCTCCAGGCTAGTTGCTCAGCATAATGCAGCCGAGGTTATCCAAGTGCAACTAACTCTGGGCAAAACTGCAATCCAAACTGTAGCTTGCTACAGATCTCCCAGCATGCCCCAGGATTCCCACTCCTCTTTTTTTGATGTACTGGAAAATATTAGGGTTCAACCAAACACACTAATAATGGGCAATTTCAACTACCCCACCATTAACTGGGGAAACTACTCATGCACCAACTCCTTCGCTCTACGCTTTCTGGAATTCATAAACTCCAATGTCCTGGATCAACTTATCCACACCCACACCAGGGGCAACAATATCCTAGATCTAGTCATTACCAATATGAGTGGCCGGTGTTCCACACCTGAAGTCAATGCCTCATTGGTCCGATCTGACCATAAACTAATTACCCTAGATATCGACATCCTGCCTCCACCCCCCATTAAGGAAACCACGGTAAAATATTTCTCCAAAGCCAACTTCATGCTTCTTAAGACAGACGTGGTGAACTTCATGACACCCATGCAGATGGACAATATAGTTATGACTATTGAATCCTACACAATTGCACTTTATAAGCACTTACACAAGTGCATGGATCGTGCTATCCCAAATAGAACCAAGACGCTATCCTCCAAAAAAAGGAAACCAATCTGGTGGTCCCCTGCCATAAACAAACTGTAGAACAGAAGGAAGAAACTGTTGCAAAAGAAAGTAAAATCCCATGAGTGGAGGAGCTCCCTGGTCAGCCTCAATAAGAAGCTGTGATCCCTGATAAAATCCTCTAAAGCTAGTTACGAAAACAAAATCGCCACTGATTCTAAAGACAACCACAAAGCATTCTATAGCTATGTCAAGAATCTAAATGGCAACACTCAGATCTGCTCTGAGTTACAGCACAATGGCACTAAATATACAGACCCAACTGATATTGCCAACATCCTGGCAGATAGGTTCAGTGCTAACTTTACCCCCTCTCACCCCCTAAAGAGCCCATCTCTATACCGGAAGAATGCAATGTTCTTGTAATCACGGCTGCACAGGTAAAAAACACACTCTCCAAAGCCAAGAACACAGCGTCCATGGGACCAGACAACATCCTAGGCTGTGTTCTACATGAACTATAAAATGAACTGGCACCTCAACTAAGTACCATGTTCAATCATAGCCTCACCTCAGGCTTTGTGCCTGCTGAATGATGCACAGCAACGCCTATCCCACTCCACAAGGGGGGAGCCACCACGGACCCCGGGAACTACTGCCCCATTAACCTGACGAGCCTGGTTTGCAAGGCCATGGAACGTATCATCATGGAACTTATAAACAAAGACATTGGTAATCTCCAAACTCTGGACCCCACCCAGTTCGGGTTTGTAAAAGGCAGATCATGGCTCCTAAAACTGATAGACTTCTTTGAAGCAGTCACCAAAGCCGTAGACGAGGGTAAGGTGGTTCACACAGCCTATCTAGATCTTGCCAAGGCTTTTGACACCATCCCCACTCTGGAATTATAGATAAATTCACTAAACTAGATATAAATCCCTATGTCACAAGATGGGTTGCCAACTGGCTCACTGACAGAACCCACACTGTGAAAGTCACAGACTCCAAATCCGACTTCAGACCAGTGACAAGTGGAGTATCACAGGGTTCAGTCCTGGGTCCTCTCCTGTTTGGTATCTGCTTTTCTGAAGTACAGGCTAACACAGAAGGTCTTTGGCTAATGAAGTTTGCAGATGACTGCAAACTAGCAGCCATAATCAAAACTCCTAACGATGTGGACATCCTACAAAAGGGCCTCACTGAGACAGATGCCTGGTGTCAAAGCCATGGCCTCAAGCTCGATGCCAAAAAGTGCATTGTCATCCCCTTTGGTAAAAACTCTGTACCCATGAACTTCAACATAGGCAGTAGTATACTTAACACCGAAAGTGTGATAAGAGACCTTGGGACACAGGTGGACAGTAGTCTCTCCTTTGATAATCACATCACCACAGTAGTCAGGAAATCCTTCTTCATGGCACACCTCATCACAAAAGGTTTCTCATCCAGAAAAAAATAGGTCACTGTTCCCCTCTACTCATCACTCATTAGACCCATTATAGAGTACAACGCCCTTTTGGTATGTTCCTCACAAGACATCTACAACAACTGGAAAGGCTGCAAAAATACCTCACAAAGAGGATTACCGGCCTCAAACAGATGCCCTACGTGAACTGTCTCAAAAAACTCCAGCTTTACTCCTTCGCATATCACCTACTCAGAGGCGATCTCTGCCTAACATACAAAGCTATGTCAAACCCAGAGCTGTTAGACATACTCCACTTAAAGAAGTCCCAGATGCTCTAGGGACCTAAACCTTGTCACCACAATAAACAGAACATGCAGGAGGGATAGATTCCTGTCCCAGAGACTTCCCATACTCTGGAATAAACTACCTATCTATATCAAACAAAGCTCCTCATTAGTACTCTTTAAGAAAAATCTTGATAATTGGAGGGGAAATAGGAAATTCACCCTGGGGATCACCTCTGTGGCTTTGCTCGACAGTGGCACAGGATAATAATTTTCTTGGGTGGCAAAAGCCATGGTGCCTTTTTGGCTTGGCTTGTATAAGCCCTAGGGCCAATGGCAAATCACTGAAGGACTGAATTCACTAAATAATGACAGGCATTTGAATTTCAGACTTCATATCCTTCAGAAAATAAATGGCAACACAAAACCTTTTATTCTAGCAATTTCCTAAGTTTATAAGATCAGTATTTGAAATGTATCCCTATTTTGGGGCAGTAGTCTCCCATTATTGGCTTTGTCCAAGTGTTTTGTGCAAAGACATTGAGAGCTATGGTGAGAAGTGAGAACTGAATTCTATATTCCCCAATTATTGGCTTTGCCCAGGTTTTTTGCACTAAGAGGTTGACAGCTATGGTGAGAAGTGAGAATTGAGTTCATTAAATGATAGCCATTTAAGTTTCAGTATTCCTATCTTTCAGGAAACTGCTTATTTGGCATAGTGGTATGTTGCCCTGCCCTGTGATCTTGGGTTCAAAATTTGGCAATGAAATGCATTGTGGTAGCATGAAATTTTGTTCTAGCAACTTTTCAAAATTATACAAGCAATTTCTGAAATGTGTCCCTGGTGTTTGGCCTTTTGTCCCCCCCCCAAAAAAAACTGAAATTGAAAATAAGTGCTAGAAGCTGTGCAAAATGCCTATGGCTTACACTACTGTCATTATATATATATATATATATATATATATATATATATATATATATATATATATATGTATATATATATATATATATATATATATATATATATATATATATATATATATATATATGGGTCTATCTGAGATGGTCGACAAGCAATTTGATACCCCCCACATAAAACTGCTTGTCGACCAAATGAAAGTCGATCATACGGCCTGTCAACCATGTGATAGGGATCCATATATATATATATATATATATATATATATATATGTTTATAGATATATTGTGTATGTGTGGAAGTAGACTTTTATAATGGAACTGTTCTGAATTGGGCAGTTTTGTCATTATTGGTTCATGCATTTTGTTTCATTGCCTGCTGGAAAAATGTTCAAACAATGCATTTAAAATGCACTCTAACTTAAGTCTAACAAGTGTGCTGTATTATACAAGGAATATAATTTAAAGTCAGGAAGGTGTATCAAAGAACGCATGCATGTTTCTTTTTTTGTATGCAAGGGGTCTATGATTTGGAAACAGCTCAAAGGTAATCTTTATCCACCACTGGCCAGATGCATTTTCTTTGATGTATTGTGGGTTTCAATGCTGTTTCAATGAATATGAGTTTCAAGAGCAGAGAAGTTGTAATGCCAAGTCTATTTTCATTGTGAAATAGTATCGTTTTGTTTAGCAGATATCTATCAGTGTTTGTGCATTGTGCTATAAAATGTAAAAATAAAATCCAAATAATCATTGTAGAAGTAAAGCAGTATGCATGCACACATTAGTGTTTATGGTAAATATGGTGAAATAGCCAGGTAATGGGACATTGGAATGGTTTCAGGGGGACTCTGTTGCCGTATTTTGGTTGTCTGTTCTTCAGTTTGCGTTTAAAAGTTGGTATCGCATAACTCCATTGGAGTGAGCGGAATTACATAATTATGTATGCAAATTTTACATTAATTAGCGTACAGATTTGTACCTATTTCTATGGGCCTTGTCCAGATTTTTGATGTTTCCAGGTTGAGAGGTATGTTTCTGTATGACCCATGATAATTTGTTTAATATAAAGTTTTTTTAAATATATTGATAACTTCAGGCAAATTAGTTGGAGTGTAAATGTTATATTGTGTACAGTTACATACTAATAATAACATGAAGTTTTTATTATTCATATTTGTAGGATTTTGAATTTTCATTTTTGTTGAATAAAGATTGATGTAGATCTGTTCAGTTAGCCTCAAAACTAATATCTGTGCGATGTAGTATTACTTCTAATAATGCTGTTTTTGTGTCTGTTTCTAGATCTAGAAGTTTCAAACCACCCTTATCTCATGTTCTAATATGCTGCTTGTATACTATTCCTGGCTTCTTTGAGTACCACAAAAAATCATAAAATTATTTTATGGATGTTATTTATTTGTGCTTTAGTGGGGGGGGGGGGGGTAGTAGAGGGGGTTGTATTATATGTAGGGTTTTAGGTAATAAGAGCCTGTTAATGAAATGTAACCATTTTTCAAAATTAAAACGTGCTTGTTCCATGATGATGTTAAAATATTTGTTTCTGTCATAGCCTTTTTTTTATATTTCTCTTGTTTCTTTCCATTGCCCCCTTAGTGTGACTCCCAAGTATTCAGTTTCTTGGTCTTCACTAGTCTATCTTCATACTATAAAACTGATTATTACTTCAGGTTATATGCCTAGTCGTTTTTAATTAAAGTAAAGACCAGAGAGATTCTCAAAGTTTCTAATTACCCTCTACATGACATAAGTTTTTTTTGAGTGTTTTCAGAAAATAACCAAACTATCAATTTATGCTGTGCTAATGAGACATAAAAGGAGTGAAACATGTCATGACTACAGCTAGTGAAGTTTGGCTTTATTGGCCTAAATGTCTCAAAAAAGACTTAGAGATAGTAAAACGTCAGTGGGCATTCAAGTCATGTAGCTGGGACATGTGTATCCCTTAAGGGATCATTTGCACATTCCCATGGGCCTCCTTAAAAAGAGGCTTGATGTACTGCACAGCGAAGACTCTGATTTAACATTGAACCCCCACTATATATAAATATCACTTTCCATGATTGACCTAGGATCAGTTGCACAGTATTTATGTGGAGCTTCTGAGAAGAAAAACACAGATCAGCAGGATACAGCTATGAAACATTTTTTTCTGTGACCTTTTTACTTGCTTTTTTACCTCATAATAACAGCTAACAACATATATTCATGTATGAAGCCAGAAAGTGAGGGCATTGTAGTTAAGTCCTTACCTATTGTTCCCAAATTTTAAAGCAATTTCAGGACAGACTGTTCTCAGATAAGAATGACTTCCTTGTAGCACTTCAAGTAAGAGGTTGAAACATCTGTCAGAATCTTTTAAGATAACGGAGTAGACTGACCACAAGCTGTCACTCTGCATCTTCTTATGTGCTTTCACAAATGAAGACAGTATATTATTCTTACTCCACTTTCACTACTTTATCTCAGTATTTTAATGTCCTACCCAAATGATATGTCAGTAGTATTAATACTGATTAGAGAAAAAGGAGTATCTCTTAGTAAGACACTATTTTTGGTACTACAAAATAAATTGTAATTTAAAGAACGAATACTGCATACTCTGTCTTCTGTATCACTGCTGGAAGTTTTCACTGCTAGTTACTGGCTATTAATTCAGAACTTGCAGTGTCATGGCTGTTCATATAATAGTAGTGTCAATAACAGAGAAATATTTATAGATACAGATATATGTGTTTGTTATTAAACACTGATATGCAGAAACATCAATACACATTATATGAATTCTGCATGTCTAGAACATACTTACCCAAAATAAAAATATGCTAAAACTGCATACACGAGTCACAAAAGGAAATATGTCTCCTTTTGTGACTGGTTAATCAAAAAAAAAAAAAGACCACTGATTTGCAGACATACTCTTTTAACAATGCAGTACTTTTAAGGAAATGTTTTTATTAATGTAATATATAGGGTTGGACTTACGGGCAGCATTAGACTTTAACATCCTACAACACCTTACTTATATGTGCTAACCACTGCCCCTGCCCCTAATCTCAATCCTGCACATTAAATTATTAAAAACCCTATCCCCAAGAGTCCTACTAAACAAGATAGTCCTGTAGCCCATTAAGAAGCCTAGCCCAGTATCCTGACTGACCCAAAGCATTGCCTAGTCAAGTGACTTGCTCAAAGTCAAACAACAGGCAAATGAAGGGTGAAGGAATCAAACCCTGTAACCCTGTAACCCAGGAAACAGCACATGACCTTACTACTCTTTGCTAACACATACTCCACAGTCAGCAACACACATGCATGATACAAAATTTATTTCCTTCCCTAGCCCTTGCATTAACCCTAACCTATGAATGCTCACACACATACACTCGTCCTCAGTGTCAACATTTTTCATATATCTGAAAGTTTTAGTATTACAATCCACTTCCATTTACCATGACTGCATGCACATCTCTTCAATAAATGCAACATTCAGTATTGCCCTTTTACACAGTTCTGCAGTCAATATTACTGCTTTTGACAACTTCAGACACCTAAAATATCTGCTGACAATTTAGGCATTTGGCCATGTAATGCAACGTGTGTGTGTGTGTGTGTGTGTGTGTGTGTGTGTGTGTGTGTGTGCGCGTTCGTGTGTGCGTGTGTGTGTGTGTGTGTGTGTGTGTGTGTGTGTGTGTGTGTGTGTGTGTGTGTGTGTGTGTGTGTGTGTGTGTGTGTATAGCTAGATGGATCACTAACATTATTATTCACCCAGATGAGTGAACAGCAGAATATTGAGCCAAAAAGCTCAAAAACCTGAAATATCAAAAAGAATGGGACGTCTATTGTGCAGGACTGTGGCACAGCAAAGATCAGAGTATTGCTCCTTTTCCCATTGTGGTGTGATCTTGGAGATGGCATCATACCTCTTGTGACACCCCTGCACCGGCCCAGTAATCAAGGAGCCTCAATACTCACCACTAGCACCAGTGAGGGATGTGCACATTGGGAGGATGACAAGTACACACACAGTAAAGTACAATTTCCTTTAAGAGCACACAGAGATCCCAGTCAGTCTGGGGCTGGTTTCTCCCTCTCTCTCTCCTGATCCACAATAAGGCTCCCCACTGGCACAGCTATAACGTTAAGATCTCAGCTGAGTGGTCAAGCCAAAAACTCCAGCACACTCTCTGTCCAACCAGTGCTTCATGTCCCTGCCCAAGTTGCTCACACACACACACACACACACACACACACACACACACACACACACACACACACACACACACACACACACACACACACACACATACACTTTGAGATTTGATTTATACACAAACACACAGACACTCCTGGGGAAGGCTGGCACGGGTTCACTTATGCCCAGACTATAAGGTAGAAATCACTGCCACTAACCACCCTTACTTATCAGGTACTATAAAGCCCTTCCCAAAGGGTGACCAATTCTACTGTGCAATGTTACTATTATCCAAATGGTAAGTGTGACCAACAGTAAGGCTATTTAAGAGTGGCCTGTACAGTGTCACCAAATACATATGCAAGTACTGTAAGAACTTCAATATCTCTAAACAACCAGCCACAATCAAAAGGTTTAAATATATTTAATAATAAATAATAAAAGCACAAGACAATACTCAATAACTCAATACAGTGACAACAGAGTTCAGACTCACAGGAAATATTTTAAAACAACATTGCAGGACAGTCTGAAATAAATACAGAAAACATCTAAACTAATATTTGCTGTATTCCTATCTATATCTAAGAGATATTATGCCCTAAATGACTTACTTACAGAGCAAGACAAGTGCTGATGATAGGATGTTGTCAGAGCCAAAGACAAATACAAAATGCACAGAGTTTCTCTGAGAGATATTTCTTAAAGGAAAACAACGGGATATCAAATCAAATAGCTCTGCCTGCTGTTTCCCTAAGTCCTTGTTATGTGATACAGCCTCAAAAAACATAACCGCAGCTTTAAAAATGAATTCACTAAACTGTTTTGCAGCTTAGCGCTCTACCTTTCTGTACTATTTTACTTTCATTTTTAAAATCAAGTTGAAAACCATCTAGCTGGCTCTTAAATAATGATGTCACATCTGCCATAGCTCTTGCTGTAGATCCCGGGACGTTTCCTCCCCCAAAGTGACGTAAACACTACCTTATTTGCATGCTGTATAAAATCCCCTCTGATCCTCCCACATTGTGATGTCATCACTGCCTTGCCCAGCCCACTGTTAACCTAATAAAATGGACTAGGTGCTGTGTGGAACTCCTGTTCTGTGTAAGTGAATCCTGTTGACTCAGTTCGTGTGAAGGACTTCAGAAAAGTTTGTATTGCCTGCATCTTCTCCAGAGTTTTACTACTTCATAGGTAAGGTAAGTCTGACTAGTGTATCCAAAATGTAATTTGTCCCTGTTTCTATGCATTCCTAGCCCTGATATTTTGTCCTCCTGAGTTTTAAAGTGCAAATTGGTAGAGTTAATGTTTTCTGTTTGTAAGGGTGCCACGTGCTTCACTTTTGAATAGTGCTGCCGAGTTTTTAGCTTAGCCGGCTTCTTTATGTATTGCTGCTGGGTTATATTTGTGTGATTATTAATTGTTACTGCAGCTCGGTTAGGTTTTGTGTGTAATGCTGGCGCCTTCTGAATTCTCGAGTCAGCCTGTGCTTGTGTGCATGCTGCCTTCTGGTTTCCTTCCTCCCATGCTGCAGCCCGAAGTAAGTGTATTACTGCCGAGTATTTTTGTTGGTTACTGGTATGTTTTTAAATATGTTTGCTATATTTTGTGTTTTCTGTAGTTTATGTTGGTGCTTCATGCTTCGTTATTGTATGCTGCTGCCCGAGTTTGACTAGGCTACTTCCTTTGCTAGTGTCGGTTTTCTAATGTTTGCAGCTGTTCATTTCTATTGCTGGGCTGTTAATTCCTTGCTACTGCTTCATGTTTCTATTTTGTGTAATGTTTTTTATTTATGTATTTTTTTAAAGTAATGCTCCGTTTTACTCATTATGCTGCTGGGCTTGCTCCATTTTACTCTTGAAGCTGCAGTTTATTCCTTGCTACTGCTCCGCGTTTCTGTTTTGTGTAATGCTATTTTTTACTTATTTATTTATTTATTTATTTATTTTTTGAAGTGATGCTCCGTTTTACGCTTGAAGCTGCTGGACTTGCTCCGTTTTACTGTGTGTGTGTGTGTGAATGTCCGTAGGTGAATGATTTAAGTCCTCACAATATGTGTGTGTGTTTGAATGTAAGGGAATGGTTACAGCTGTCTCAATGTGCATATGACTGAGTGCATATATATCTATGTATGTATGTATGTATATATATATGTATGTATGTATGTATGTATATATAATATATATATATATATATGGGTCTACTTCATAAGATCGACAGACCATTTGATCGACATTCATTTGGTCGACAGCTCATTTGGTCGACAACCAGTACTCCAGGCACTTAACAGGGATTTGCCCCCCTCCCCAATGTTGTGCGACCCTGGTGTTGATATATATAGTTAGGGGGGGTGGGGGGCACAGACGCCCACATTGGGGGGGTGTGGGGCGCGAAGCCCCCCCATCTATTTTCATTTAAAATGTGTAGTTTTTCTTGTATTTTCATGCTTTTAAAAGAAAATAGGTGGGGGGCTTCACCCCCCACAACACCCCCTAACTATATATATCAACTCCAGGGTTGCACAGCATTGTAGAGGGGTAAATCCCTGTTAAGTGCCTTGAATACTGTTTGTCGACCAAATGAGCTGTCGACCAAATGAATGTTGATCAAATGGTCTGTTGATCTTATGAAGTAGACCCATGTGTATATATATATATATATATATATATATATATATATATATATGCGTGAGTGTGTGTGTGTGAGACTGCAAGCAAGGGGCAAGTGTGCAAGTGTGTGTCTGTGACTGCAAGCAAGGGGCAAATGTGCGTGTGTGTGTGGGTGTGTGACTGCAAGCAAGGGGCAAATGTGTGTGTGTGTGACTGCAAGCAAGGGGCAAATGTGTGTGTGTGTGACTGCAAGCAAGGGGCAAGTGTGTGTGTGTGTGTGTGTGTGTGTGTGTGTGTGTGTGTGTGTGTGTGTGTGTGTGTGTGTGTGTGTGTGTGTGAAAGCAAGCAAAGGGCAAGTGTGTGTGTGTGTGTGTGTGTGTGTGTGTGTGTGTGTGTGTGTGTGGGTGTGTGTGGGTGTGTGTGTGCGTGTGTGACTGCAATCAAGAGAGAAAGTGTGTGTGTGTCTGTGTGTGCGTGTGTGTGACTGCAAGCAAGGGGCAAGTGTGTGTGTGTGTGTGTGTGACTGCAAGCAAGAAGCAAGTGTGTGTGTGTGTGTGTGTGTGTGTGTGTGTGTGTGTGTGTGTGTGTGTGTGTGTGTGTGTGAGACTGCAAGCAAGGGGCAAGTGAGTGTCTGTGACTGCAAGCAAGTTGCAAACTTCAACAATGTAGGCTAGAATGGCTAGCAGCCACACAATAAATAAATAAAATTAAAATAATAACCCATAGGGTGAGATCCATTGCATAATGCATCAGAGCAATCAAAAACATTAATTACAGTCTTCAAGTGAATAACTTGATGGTTATTGTCTGCAATTCTGCCCAAACCTGTAAGCCCATCCATCCATATACCTGTGCCTTCCTAGTAAGGCTGTAAAAAAATCCATGTATATTAATCTCATCCAAAACAGCAGCTGAGAACTGTGAATTCATGCATTTTCATTTTTAAATGAAAATGCAACAATGTAATAATGTAGCCAGGGTTGCAAAGTCCTTTTAGCAGAGAATGCAGCCATCAAATAATCAGCAACTGAGACAGACAGATATACAGTAAATATTCAGATATCAAATGTGTGTGTGTGACTGCAAGCAAGGGTGCAAGTGTGTGTTGCAAGCAAGGGTGCAAGTGCGTGTGACAGCAAGTAAGGGGGCGTGTGTGTGTGTGTGTGTGTGACTGCAAGCAATAGGGCAAGTGTGTGTGTGTGTGTGTGTGTGTGTGTGTGTGTGTGTGTTTGTGTGACTGCAAGCAAGGAGGCAAGTGTGTGTGTGTGACTGCAAGCAAGGGCAAGTGTGTGTGTGTGTGTGTGTGTGTGTGTGTGTGTGTGTGTGTGTGTGTGTGTGTGTGTGTGTGACTGCAAGCAAGGGGCAAGTGTGTGTGTGTGACTGCAAGCAAGGGGGCAAGTGTGTGTGTGTGACTGCATTCAAGGGGCAAATGTGTGTGTGTGTGACTGCAAGCAAAATGGCAAGTGTGTGTGTGTGTGACTGCAAGCAAAATGGCAAGTGTGTGTGACTGCAAGCAAGGGGGCAAGTGTGTGTGTGTGTGTGTGTGTGTGTGTGTGTGTGTGTGTGTGTGTGTGTGTGTGAGCCTGCAAGCAAGGGGCAGGTGTGTGTGTATGTGTGTGCATGTGTGAGACTACGAGCAAGGGGCAAGTGTGTGTGTGTGTGTGTGTGTGTGTGTGTGTGTGTGTGTGTGTGTGTGTCTGCAAGCAAAGGGCAAGTGTGTGTTTATGTGGCTGCAAGCAAGGGGCGTGTGTGTGTGTGTGTGTGTGTGTGTGTGTGTGTGTGTGTGTGACTGCAAGCAAGGGGCAATTGTGTGTGTTTGTGTGTGTGTATGTGTGTGTGACTGCAAGCAAGGGGCAAGTGTGTGTGAGTGTGTGTGTTTGTGTGTGTGTGAGACTGCAAGCAAGGGGCAAGTGTGTGTTTATGACTACAAGCAAGTGGCAAGTGTGTGTGTGTGTGTGTGTGTGTGTGTGTGTGTGTGTGTGTGTGTGTGTGTGTGT